>NC_091434.1:37430465-37655643 GCF_964237555.1 Oryctolagus cuniculus
AATTCTTGAACTAGGTTACACCATGAGCGGAATTGTGCCCCCTCTCCCCTAAATTGGTAAATTGATGTCCTAATCCCTAGTTCCTCAGATTATGACTGTATTTTGGATATAGCGTTTTTAAAAAGAACTGAGTTCAAATGGTCATTAGAGGGCCCTAACCAAATATGAGTGGTGTCACAGAAAGGAAATTTGGACATAGACACATACAGAGAGAAGACACGTAAAGAAACAGAAGATGGCCATATACAAGTCAAGCCGAGAGGCTTCACAAGAAACCTCTGTTGACTGACACCTTGATCTTGGATTCATATCCTCCAGAATTGTGAGAAATGCATTTCTGTTGTTTACGTTATCCAGTCTCTGGTGCTTTGTAGCAGCAAGCCTAGCAAACTAATAATACCCTACAGGCTGTTTCTAATTTTTTCCAATTAGAAACATCTTTGTATTTCACTCTCTGGGCATATATCCAATTATTTCCTTGGAATAAGTTTCTAAACAAGTATTGCTGGGTCAAAGGGTGAGTATTTTTTTAGGCTCCTGGTGTGTATTGTCAAATTGTTCAGGCTGAGGGTGCGGTTTCCAGACACTGCCAAGGCCACTCGTCTTCCTGGTGCCAGAGTTTTTTGTGCACTTTTCCTATTTTTTTTTCTAATTATGTGTTTTTCAAGTTTTCCATGAGGAACCCATGTTGTTTTTTTATAATAATGCACATAATCATTTTAAAAATATTGAATTATTTATTTAAGAGATGGACAGAATTCCTATGTGCTGGTTCACTCCCAAAATGCCCACAATAGTTGAGGCAGGGGGCCAGGGCTAGAGCCAGGAGCAAAGCAGTTTTCCCATTTGGGTGGCAGGAACTCAGGTAATCCAGTCATTTCTATGGCCTCCCAGGACAGGAAGCTGCAGTCAGAAGCCAGGGCCGAGAATCAAACCCAGGCAACCTACTATGGCATGCAAGTCCCTTAACTGCTAGGTCAAAGACCCACCCTCATATTCATCTTTAAAAAGGATAAAAGAGTCTATTCAAAGCATTTCCACATTTTATTGTATTAAAATAAAACTGTTGTAGAGCTTTGGTTTTGCAATATGAAAGCATTTTGGAGGTGAATGGTGGTGATGGCTGCACAACATTATGAATGTATTTAACACCTCTGACGTAGATTGATGGTAAATTTTGTTATGTGTATTTCAACACAATAGTGAAAAAGATGAAAATGTTTCACGAAGCAGAACCGAAAGCTTCTCAGGAGAAGATAAACCACACGCGGCAGGCTGGGACTCCTGCAACCCATCCTGGAGTACGTGGGTTGAGTCCTGGCTGCTCTGAGATTCCAATCCAGCTTCCTGCTGATGCACCTGGGAAGGCAGATCATGGCCCACGTACTTGGGTTCCTGCCACCCACGCGGGAGACCTGGATGGAGTTCTTGGCTCCTGGCTTCAGCCTGGCCTAGCACTGGCTGTTTCGGGTATTTAGAGAGTGAACCAGTCAATTGAAAATCTCTCCCCACACCTTAAAATATAAAAAGGAACACAATGATTTATTTTTTAATTGAAAAAATTTTATTTGACAGTTATAGACAGTGAGAGAGAGAGACAGAGAGAAAGGTCTTCCTTTTGTTGGTTCATTCCCCAAATGGCCGCTATGGCCGGAGCTACGCCGATCCGAAGCCAGGAGCCAGGTGCTTCTCCTGGTCTCCCATGCGGGTGCAGGGCCCAAGCACTTGGGCCATCCTCCACTGCACTCCCAGGCCACAGCAGAGAGCTGGCCTGGAAGAGGGGCAACCGGGACAGAATCAGGTGCTCATATGGGATGCCAGCGCCGCAGGTGGAGGATTAACCTACTGTGCCATGGCGCCATCCCAGAATGATTTCTATTCTGCTAAACTGTGATAATTTAAAAGTTTCGTTTCTGTTCAAAATTTCAAAACAGTGAAATAGAGTTCAAGCTCAAGATATAACATTTATATATGGGTTACAGCATTTTTAGTGCACACAGGAAATATTTTACTGAATTTGCATAACATCTTAAAGATTGAAATTTATTTCTTAAAATTGTTATTCTTCATTATATAATAAGCACAGTATAATTATTCATCACTGCAACACGCAAATATTTAGACATACATGATTTCTGTTTATGTAAAAGCATATTAATATAATGACAAATAGACTTATTTATTTATTTATTTTGAAAGAGTAACAGAGAGAAAGGAAGAGACAGAAGGACAAAAAGAGAATCTTCCATATGCTGGTTCACTCCCTAGATGGCCTCAATGGCCAGTGGTGGGCCAGGCTAAAACCAGGAGCCAAGAGCTTCACCTGGGTCTCCCAAACGGGCAGCAGGGGCTCAAGCACTCAGGGCATCTTTTTTTTTTTTTTTTTTTTTTTTTTGACAGGCAGAGTGGACAGTGAGAGAGAGAGACAGAGAGAAAGGTCTTCCTTTGCCGTTGGTTCACCCTCCAATGGCCGCCGCGGCCGGCGCGCTACGGCCGGCGCACCGTGCTGATCCGATGGCAGGAGCCAGGAGCCAGGTGCTTTTCCTGGTCTCCCATGGGGTGCAGGGCCCAAGCACCTGGGCCATCCTCCACTGCACTCCCTGGCCACAGCAGAGAGCTGGCCTGGAAGAGGGGCAACCGGGACAGAATCCGGCGCCCCGACCAGGACTAGAACCCGGTGTGCCGGCGCCGCTAGGCAGAGGATTAGCCTAGTGAGCCGCGGCGCCGGCCTCAGGGCATCTTTTGCTCCTTTCCCAGGCCGTTAGCAGGGAGCAGGATAGAAACTGGAGCAGCTGGGACTCAAGCTGGTGCCCATGTGGGATGCCAGCATAGCAGGCACTGGCTTGACCAGCTATGCCACAGCACAAGCCCAAATAAAAATAAATTTTCACTCATGTTTCTTTTTCTGGACAAGATTAGCATTAATTTCATTCATTATGCTTATTAAACACCAATTAATTGTATAGAGGGCAGAGGTAAAAGTTGATTCATTCTATGGGACTGGTGTTTCACTTAGCAGTTGTCATTAAGATACCTGTGTCCCACATCAAAGTACCTAGATCTGACACTTGGCTTCAGCTCCTGACTCTAGCCCCTGCTAATGCAGACCCTGAAAGGTAGCAGTGATGGCTCAAGTAGCTGGGAGACCTGGAATGAGTTCCCAGCTTCTGGCTTCAGTTCAGTCCAACCCCAGCCAATGCATGCCTTTGAGAATGAACCTGTGGATGGAAGCACTGTCTGTCTCTTTGACTTTCAATTTTCAAAAAAACCCATCCTATTTCAAATGCTCATGCGTTAGATACGATAGCAAAGGTATATGCTCAGGAAGTGCTTGTTGAATGTATGAAGTAGTCAGTGTTAAACGGATTTGAACAAACTATTATGTAAGGACTTACTCTCTTTCCAAAGTAACCAGACTATATACTAACTAAAGACACTGACACTTTTATTTCTAATTGGTAAAAACTAGTTACTCAGATGCAAGGCCAGTCAAATCACATTTTTTTTTTTCAAGAGGCAAAGCATGCCTATCTAGAATGTGACAAGGAAGTCAATGTTTGACCTGGACCGTAGTCACAATGCAACAATTTTAAAATGACCCATAAATCCTGTGACGTGAGTCACCCATTTTACGAATGCAAGTTCTTGAGTTTAACAGACACAGGTATAGTGCCACTGAGTGTCATGAGAGCACCCAGCAGGCCGCCTGCAGGTAGGTAGTTCACTAGAAGACGGGAAGAGGATTTTCTGCTGTTGTTTTCTTCAGCCAAAAAGAGTGAGCAGCCTACTTACGCCACCACTTCCTTTACCCTTGCAACAGCAGCCGGCTATGTTTCTAGGACAGTAAGTTCCCTAGGTTTTCCCACTTCTAACATGTGGATAACAATGTAAGATTTTCCACTGCTCTAGAGATCAAAGGGGTTCTGGGCTTTGAGCTTCTTGAATTCCAGGCACTGTTCCTGTTTTCTTAGTTTTGGTTTGTCTGTCTGTCTCTGTCTCTCTCTTTCTGTCCCTGTCTCTCTCCATTCTTCACACACACACACACACACACACACACACACGAAAGAATGCTGTTCCCTAATCCTAGTTACAAAGGGGCTTTGGGTGTTGGCTCACATCTTTGAGATGTCAGTGCTGAAGTGGAGCTTATCTGAATAATTCAAGGAACTGTTTGAATCAAAAGGGAAGCCTTGCTTTACTAATTTTAGTTGAAATGTAACCTTAAAAATGAATGTTTCAGAGTCCATTTTATTTTGAAACTCAAAAAAGGAAATGATATAAATTTGTACAATTTTTTCCTTTTTTTTTAAATTGGGGAGTTAATTTCCTTTCCTCCCTCTCTATCTGGGGAGGAGTTCACTTAAGCTGGAGGAGCCTAAGTGGACGGAGACTAAGAAAGGTGCGGGAAAGAACAGTGGATAATTACACGACACAAAGACATATTATTATTTTCCATAAAATTGGTGGCTCTTATGTTGCTCTAATTTGCACATAGTTTTCTTCTAACCCTCACAAGCTATACAAATGCACATTGATTTGCACAACAAATGTTACTGAAAAGACTACTTGTACTGGAGGAGAGCCTATTTAAAAAGTATTGATGAATCCTTTTACTTGAAGAATCACTTTCTATTCTGTGATGCCCAGTTTTAAGCAAATCTGCTTAAAAAGAGGCACTCCTACCCATGTGCTGTATAATGGAATACATACCTTTTGAATTCTAGCCTGAATTTCACTATGTTTTGGTCTAGAAAAGCCAGTCTAGCAGGATTATTGGCATCAATAACCTTTTGAAAAATGAAAATGTAAGTTATCCATTATACACTAAAGTTAAATATATATCCTTTGTATACTAAATTTATTTCTATAAATTTATTTATATTTATACAATGTATAAATGAATATATATCCATTGTATACAAAGTCAAATTTGGGTCCCCATAATTCAGGTGAAACAGAGAAAGTTTGGGAATAAATGAAGAGAGCATTTCATATATGATATATGAGTTATAAGATACATGAGATTAAGGCTCAAGGGAAGGAAGAAACGAGATTTTGTAGTTTGGTGAAGAAAAACCTTTAGGAGAACTTTATATTTAACTTTTTAAATAGCTAAAAGTATATCACCTGATGTTTTGTTTAACAGGTGCAACCAAAAAAATAAATAACCCAGAGTGATAACTAGAACAATTTTAGGCAGAGATGGTACCCAAAGTCTCAATTGCAAGAGTAATTCTTCTTAGGCTAATGGCACACAGCTTCACACTTTATGGCTCAGCCTGCCTTGAAGCAAGGGGTCTGACTTAGAGCAAATGTTTCTCAATGGTCTACCACTCTAAAGGACTGAATCGAAACTCCTTTGTCTCACCTTCCTTTTAAAGAGTGGCTTTCCTTTTCTACTTTTCTCGGCTATT
This sequence comes from Oryctolagus cuniculus, assembly GCF_964237555.1. Classification (NCBI taxonomy): domain Eukaryota; kingdom Metazoa; phylum Chordata; class Mammalia; order Lagomorpha; family Leporidae; genus Oryctolagus; species Oryctolagus cuniculus. Next base: position 37,435,880 of record NC_091434.1, read on the forward strand.
TCTTCAAGTTTAAAGAAATGCACTGGGGCCAGCGCTGTGGCATAGCAGGTAAAGCCGCCACCTGCAGTGCCAGCATCCCATCTGGGCCAGCTGCTCCACTTCCAATCCAGCTCTCTGCTATGGCCTGGGAAAGCAGTAGAAGATGGCCCAAGTCCTTGGGCCCCTGCACCTGCGCGGGAGACCTGGAAGAAACTCCTGGCTCCTGGCTTCAGATCGGCCAATTGGGAGTGAACCAGCAGATGGAACACCTCGCTCTCTTTCTCTGCCTCTCCTCTCTCTGTGTAACTCTTGAAATAAATAAATAAATCTTAAAAAAAAAAAAAAAGAAATGCATTAAGAAAGAGAAATCTATAAAAACAACCAAGTAGACTTTGAGTATAGAAAGATTTCTAAGTACCCCATTTGCTTAATGATGCTTACATAATAAATGTTTGTTTTGGGTTTAAGGAAAGCCATACTGGGACAGGATAACACAACTCTTTAATCATTGACCTCATGACTGAGCACTGGATCCTATTCATGTTCAGGTTCCAACAGGAGGTGGGGAGGAATAAAGAAATAAAATAACAGTGAACTTCCTAGGGAAGAGAAATGCTTACCACTGGACAGATAAACAAGCTGCCTTACTTCAAAGTTTAACCAGGGCTGGCTCTCTTCTTAAATTTATTTCAAAATGATAAGAATTTCCTTTAGGCCCTTATATTCATGTTTTGTCTAGAATGAAAGTTTGTGGAAGAGGTACAAATGAAAAGCTTATGAAGATTAGGAAGGTAATATAAATAAGTAAATCTTGTTGGGAATAAGACATTTGGGAGTTGCTGGGTTTGAGGAAAGCCTAGGTTCCACCTGAAAGGCAATCAAATAAAAACACATTGTGAATATTGTGCAGACCAAACAAAACACAGCTGGCTGGCTAACTTCAGTCCTATGCTCATGTGTTTTGGCTTCTTTCTTAGAGAACAGGAACTAAACTATTCCTTCTTGTATGTCAGACACATAAAAGTACAGAAAATCAAAGTAATTGAGAGGAAGGTCTACATAAAGCATGGTTGACTGAAATTCTCCATACCTTAGGAGAGGCTATTTTTAGAATTGTAGTCAAATTGTGAATTGAAGAATCCTGCTTCTGATCTCATTTTAATTTTTCAAATACACTTTGGGCTGTGGAATTTATCTCTGTGTAAATCTCTCTGAAAGTTTGGAGTTCCCCCTAACCCCTGCCCATGGGTCAAAAGTCAGTTGCTGGGAGGGGCCGGCATTGTGGCATAGCGGGTTAAGCCACCTCCTGCAGCACCCGGATCCCATATGGGCACCGATTTGAGTCTTGGCTGCTCCACCTCTGATTCAGCTCCCTGCTAATGGCCTGGAAAAACAGTGACGAAATCCCAAGTCCTTGAGCCCCTGTACCCCTGTGGGAGACCTGGAAGAAGCTCCTGACCCCTGGCTTTGGTTGTACCCAGCCCTGGCTGTTGCAGCCACTTGGGGAGTGAACCAGAGGATGGAAGACCTCTCTCTTTCTCTCTCTCTCCTTCTCCCTCTTTCTGTAACTGACTTTCAAATAAAATAAATAAATCTTAAAAAAAAAAGGGTCAATTTCTGACTCAGATGTGACCTATGAAAGGTCAACACTCTGATCTTTTGTAGTACTTTGGTTTATCTAGATAGATGCAGTGATGTCTCATTCTTTCCTATTTCATTTTTCATCTTCATTTTGTTAAAGATTTATTTATTTATTTGAAAGTCAGAGTTACAGAGAGAGAGAGAGAGATCACCTTCCACGTGCTGGTTCACTCCCCAAATGGCTGCAGTGACCAGCTCTGGATCGGGCTGAAGCCAGGAGCCAGGCGCTTCTTCCAGGTCTCCCACTCAGAAGAAGTACTTGTTCCATCTTCTGCTGCTTTTCCCAGGCCATTAGCAGGGAACTGGATGGGAAGTGGAGCAGCCGGACAAAACTGGTGCTGGCGGCAGCTTTACCCACTACACCACAACGCTGCCCTCCATTTTCATCTTTAGTACATGAGGTATCAGTAGCTGCTTTTATCACCAAGACTTGCAAGTAAGTTTTTGTAATTGGAGAACTTCTTGTCACTGTATATATCTGAAGGCATCTTAATAACTTAGAGATAAAAAAAAAAAGCTTTTTAGGGGCTGGCACTGTGGCTCAGCGAATTAAAGCCCTGGCCTGCAGTGCCAGCCTCCCATTTGGGCCCCAGTTCAAGTCCCAGCTGCTCCTCTTCCGATCCAGCTCTCTGCTATGGCCTGGGAAAGCAGTAGAAGATGGCCCAAGTCCTTGGGCCCCTGCACCCACTTGGGACTAGCTCAGCTAGTGTGGCCATTTGGGGACTGAGCCAGCAGATGAAAGACCTGTCTCTGCCTCCCTCTGTAACTCTTTCAAATAAATAAAATAAATCTTAAAAAACAAAAAGCTTTTTACTAATAGGAAAATGGTACCTTTTGTCCTTATGATGATGAGCCACAAAATCGCACTGAAGGCTGTTCACTGACTGTGCTTATTAGTAGGAATGCAGTTTTGGGGTAAAACACAGCCCCTAAAAATGGCTGTGAAGCATTCAAGAGAAACACCTACTGATACCTGTCCAAGGACTGTCCAAATAGAGCTATTTCTCTTGTCTACCAGGTCAGTTTGTCTTGGGTGATACACATATAAGGTATGTTTCCTCGCAGCCATCTGAACAACCTTACAGGATCTTTTGTTCTTTTTCCAATGCATTCCTGTTCTACTCCCAGACATGTCCTTCACATTAATCATTAGCGGTGATTTCAGTAGCCTCTTCTCTGGGTCAGTACTCGTCCTCTGAAGATGTTTGTAACCAATCATGTTTGAAAGAAAATAATCTTCAACCTGTGACAAATTTGCCTCCACTTTTTATTTAAAAGGCAGAGTTACAAAGAGACAGGGAGGAGACATCTTCCATTCACTGGTTCATTCCCCAGACGGGTGCAACGGCCAGGGCTAGGCCAGGCTGGAGCCAGGAGCCAGGAACTCCTTCCAGGTCTCCCTCAGGTCTCCCTCATGGGTGCAGGGGCCCAAGCACTTGGGCCATCTTCCACTGTTTTCCCAGGCACATCAGCAGGGAGCTGGATTGCAGGTGGGAGCAGGTGTGAACTGAACTAGCTCCCACGTGGAATGCTAGTGTTGCAGGCAGCAGTTTAACATACTATGCCACAGTGCCCCCTCCCCCCAAGCCTTCCTTTTCTGGCCCAAAAATTTACTGTCATGGATTACATACATTCTACATACTAGAATTTTACCACATTGGAATAATTCTCAAGATTCATTAAAAGTAGACTTGGTCTCCCAGGCCTAGGTCATATTCTGCAGAGTAAACCTTCCTTTAAACAGAGCCTGTTTATTTCCATCAGTAGGTAAAGAGTAATCAGAGAAGAGAAAGTAAGGAAAGTAACCAGAAATTCCTTACTAAAAAATTAAATATTGAGAAAGCCAAGCCAGTAATTTTTTTTTTTTTTTTAAAGTCTGAAATGGTAGGCCAGTGTTGCAGCATAGTAGGGGAAGCCATCGCCTGTGACGCGGACATCCCCTGTTTGCATGGTTTGGCATCCTGGCTGCTCCACTTCTAATCCAGCTCTCTGCTATGGCCTGGGAAAAGCCGCAGAAGATAGCCCAAGTGTTTGGGCCCCTGCCACTCACATGGGGAACCCAGGTGAAGCTTCTGGCTCCAAGCTTTGGCCTGGCCGAGTGCTGGCCATTGTGGTCATCTGGGGAGTGTGCCAGCAGATGGAAGATCTCTTTATCTCTCTGTGTCTACCTTTCTCTCTGTGTAACCCTTTCAAATAAATAAATGGATTTTAAAAAAATCTTAAACTTAACTTTACTATTAAAATGTTTTCATAGGGGCAGGTGTTTGGCTTAGAGGTTAAGATGCCAGCTGGGGTGCCTGCATCCCATACTGAAGTACCTAGGTTTGAATCCTGACTCTGATGTTGGGTTCCAATTCCAGCTTCTGCTAATGCACACCCTGGGAGGCAGCAGATAATAGCTCAAGTACTTGGATCCTTGCTACCCGAGTGGGAGAACTGGATTCAGTTCTTGGCTCCCAGCTTCAGCCTGGCCCAGCCCCAGACACTGTGGGCATTTGGGAAGTAAACCAGCAGATGGGAGCTCTGTTCCTCTCTCTCTCTCTCTTCCCCTGCTTCTCTCTCTTAAATAAACAAAATTAAAAAAAATAGATAGGTTAAAAAAATAAAATGCCTTCATAGAACTCTGCGGAACTTTATTAGAATTCTGCCAAATGCTAGGGTTCCATGAAAATGGATGAATAATTCTGGATTGGACACTGCTTCCAATGTCTCAGAGTTGTAAATTATATTTTATTGCAAGACTAAAGTGAAGTCATAGGGTAATGAGGTTATATTTATTAAGGCCTAGCTTTGGTATTTACATTGTCCTGCAAAGGACTAACCTATAGGCATTCTGCCCAACCCAAATCTTCTCACCCAACAGAAAGCACTGGATGCTTTAAAGGTAAATAGTGCTCACAGAACCTGTCCTGCTGAATTGTATAAACAATAAGAAAACATTATGAACCAAATTTGACAACATAGTCTCTGAAAAGAAGGGACAGGAGTGGGGGTGGGAGGCAGGTATGGGAGGAAGAACCGCTATATTCCTAAAGCTGTACCTATGAAATCCGTATTCATTAAATAAAAGCTTTCTTAAAAAAAAAAAAAAAAGAAAGAAAATTAATCACACACACACACACACACAAAGAAAAAGAAAAGAATGAAGACGCCTCCAGCTACTAGAACATGAAATAAGAGAGCCGCCTAGCGGCCAAAGTGGTACACAGATTTGCTGCTGGGCGGCCAAGTGAGGAGTGAGGTTACTGTTCTACTGAACATTACCGAAAAAGTAAGGAGCAAAAACATCACTAAAAAACAAAAAGATAAAAGCATTTTAACTCAAGGACCTATTTTCCAAACTCATATACTCCCTCTCTTTTTTCTTTTTTTAAAACTATTTATTTATTTGAAAGGCAGAAGTACAGAGAGAGAAGGAGAGACAGAGAGATCTATTGCTTCACTCCCCAAATAGAGGGCTAGGCCAGGCTGAAGCCAGGAGCTTCTTCCAGGTCTCCCACATGGGTGGAAGAGTCCAAGTACTTGGGCCATCTTCCACTGCTTTCCCAGGAGCATTTGCAGGGAGCTGGATTGGAAGCAGAGTACCCCAGACTTGAACAGGTGCCCATACGTGATGCTGGTACTGCAGGCATCTTCTATACCACAGTGCTGGTCCCTATTCCCTCCCTTTCTAAAACCATGGTGTTGAATGTAATTTGTGGGTGATATTGGTACTCATGTATTTAAAGTTCTTGGTATATACATAATATAGCTCATTCACACACTCCTTCAGTGCTCATCGTTTTGCCCAATTTCAACTCCAAAGATGCGTCACAAATCTCACAGGATAACTTACTGAATGACCTGCAGTTAAATTACTTTCCAGAACATAAGATAACTCAGATGGACTAAGAAGTCTGATTAACAGAGGCTAAATGAGAATGCACTGTAAAAATTTAAAGATTGTTCTGGTATCAGCATGTCAATTAAATACTGGTAATTCAGGGCTGGATTGGTGCTGTGGCGTGGCAGGTTAAAGCTGCCGCCTGCAGTGCCAGCATCCCATCTGGGCACTGGTTTGAGTCCCAGCGGCTCCACTTCTGATCCATCTCTCTGTTATGGCCTGGGAAAGCAGCAGCAGATGGCCCGAGTCCTTGAGCCTCTGCACCCCCAAGGAGCTCCTGGGTCCTGGCTTCAGCTCAGCTCAGCTCCATCTGTTGTGGCTATTTGGGGAGTGAACCAGTGGATGGAAGACCTCTCTGCCTCTCTCTGTAGCTCCTTCAAATAAATAAAATAAATCTTAAAAAAAATTGGTACTTCAAAGACAGAAACAACTAGTCACACTATCTGACGCAAAAGGCTGACATTTAGTAAGGAGAATAAACAAGACGTGCTAAATGGTAGAGATGGGAGGTAATGTGGCTTCTGCATGGTAGACAACTTGGAATTTCACTGTAGGAGCTTGAATCTGGTGACCTGGTGAGATCAATGATGAAGACAGCCTGAAGTAGGAGAAAACTTTAAAAGGAAGATTACCTATTAACATGTATAACAGTAGAGTTTTAAAGCTCACTCAGCTAAGAAGGACAAGTGGGATTTATGAGATAACAGATGTAGTAGTTTTGATTTATTTTTGAAATATTTATTTATTTATTTGAAAGGCAGAGTTAGAGGGAGAGGGAGAGACAAAGAGAGACGTTCCATCCACTGGTTCACTCCCCAGTGGCAGCTGGGCCAGGTCGAAGCCAGGAGCCTGGGTCTTCGCTCAGGTCTCCCATGTGGATGGCAGGGGTCCAAGTACTTGGGCCATTTTCTGTTGCTTTCTCAGGCACATTAGCAGTAAGTTGGATGGGAAGTAGAGCAGCCAGGTCTTGAATTGGCACCCACATGGGATGCTGGCACTGCAGGCGGCAGCTTAGCCCACTGTACTACAACACTGGCCTTAGTTATGAAATTTTACAAAACTTTTCTGCAAGTGAGAACTGTGAATTGGATAGCCAGTTTAATAAAACTATTTACTTAAAAAGCGAAATGTTAAACAAAATGGATGGTTCTGAAATTTGGCATTACATCTAAAGAGAATAAAGTGTTTCCGTAAAGATTTTTCTCTAAGGAATCTAAGCATATTTTCCATAAATGATTTTCATAAATGACTGACTAGTTCAATCAGCACTGGAACAGTTTTAAGCAAAGGAAAATTTCCCTCTTATCTGTTTGATTTACCCCCACCTCCCCGCCCAACAAACATACACGTAACAAATGCTTGTGTTCTCAAATAGGAAATAATTTCTGGGGTTTACCACCCTCTTTCGAATTAAGAGGACAGGGATAGAAGAACTCAAGAGTTGGGAAGTTAAACTGATTGAGAACTTGATGAGAGAAGGAAGTAAGGGGCAAAGAGGGGGACCTCCTCTTCAAAGAGCACATATCTACAGTCAACACAACCTTCTCACTATCTTTCCACCATCCACCATTTTAGGACAGTTTGTTGCTGGTAGCTTTGAAGCCAATCTTGATACTCATTTTTATAGGACAGGTACAGAGCCACCCCAAATATCCTAGTCTGGGGACCAGCGATGTGGCTCAGTGAGTAAAGCCACCACATGCAAGGCTGGTTCGAGTCCTAGCTCCTCCACTTCTGATCTTACTCCTTGCTAATGGCCTGGGAAAGCAGCAGAAAATGGCCCAAGGGCTGGGATCCTGGCACCCATGTGGGAGATCTGGATGAAGTGCCTGGCTCCTGGCTTTGACATGGCTCAGCCCTGGCCATTGTGGCCACTTGGGGAGTGAACTGGGGGATGGAAGGCCTCTCTCTCTCCCTGTCTCTCCCCCTCTCTCTGTAACTGTGACTTTCAAATAAATAAAAATAAATACATAGGGCCAGCGCCACGGCTCACTAGGCTAATCCTCCGCCTTGTGGCGCCAGCACACTGGGTTCTAGTCCCGGTCGGGGCGCCGGATTCTGTCCCGGTTGCCCCTCTTCCAGGCCAGCTCTCTGCTGTGGCCAGGGAGTGCAGTGAAGGATGGCCCAAGTGCTTGGGCCCTGCACCCCATGGGAGACCAGGATAAGTACCTGGCTCCTGCCATCGGATCAGTGCGGTGTGCCGGCCGCGGCGGCCATTGGAGGGTGAACCAACGGCAAAGGAAGACCTTTCTCTCTGTCTCTCTCACTGTCCACTCTGCCTGTCAAAAAAAAAAAATGGTAAATACATAAATAAATATTTTTTAAAAATCCTACTCTAACACTATGTGCAACAAGTTGATCTAATATGGCATTCATTCATAAAGAAGAAATTGACTTTCTGAGTGACTTACCCTCAGAAGGCTCCATTCTTGTATTTCTATAGAGATAATAGATGAAACGTATTTGTATATATTTTTGGAACCAAAAATTTGAACACATGATGTATTTAACAGGGTAGAATGTCAAAATGATTTTTTTTTTTTTTTTGACAGGCAGAGTGGACAGTGAGAGAGAGAGAGAGAGAGAGAAAGGTCTTCCTTTTGCCGTTGGTTCACCCTCCAATGGCCGCCGCGGCCAGTGCACTGCGGCCGGCGCACCGCGCTGATCCGATGGCAGGAGCCAGGTGCTTCTCCTGGTCTCCCATGGGGTGCAGGGCCCAAGCACTTGGGCCATCCTCCACTGCACTCCCTGGCCACAGCAGAGAGCTGGCCTGGAAGGGGGGCAACCGGGACAGAATCCAGCACCGCAAGGTGGAGGATTAGCCTAGTGAGCTGCGGCACCAGCCAAAACGATTTTCTTTTTAAACTCTAAAAAGGCAGGACGCTTTGTCAGCTGTGCATGCTCTAAGATTTTTTTAACCTCTCTGAGGTATTGTCGCTTCATTGCCAATTTAAAACCTGAAGGTTTGACGTACCTAATGCTCATGTGATGCCCCTCACTGGGTCCGAACGAGGCTCTTTACCCAAATCTTCCTCCTCTTCTCCACCATCACTTACTCAACTTGGCTTCAGGCTCACATTCTCTCTTGCCAGGGCCATATTAGTCTATGTGTTTCTTTCTTCAACTTCCTTTCTCTCAATCCATTCTACTACCAACAGAATTATTTGTTTTGCAACTTCCTTGCTTACATCTGACCTCTGATTTCCAAGGCAGGTCCAAACTCCTAGTACAAACGAAAGCTCTCTCTCCTTCCAGTTAACATCCCAATCCCCCTAATAACATCCTTTAACCCCTGAAAAAGATGCACACTCAGGTTTACAGGGATTTGTGGATGCTGCAACTCAGCATAGAGGACCTTCGCTTATCTCTTAACTAGTTCCTACTCCTACTTCAACAGTCACGAAGGTTATCTCAAAAGGGTTTATTACCTTCGATTCAACAAGACTTGACTAGCTACCCTAGTCATGCACCCCCACAGTACCCTGGGGTTTCACTCATGACACATTTATACTGTGTTCTGTAATTCTCTCCCAATCTACTGTGAGCAACTGGTGAGTAGGCTGTTTCTTTTATTTTCTAGCAGTGGTTGCCACACACTGGATGTTAAAAATCTTTTGATGCCCCTTGTAAAATGAACTTAGCTGTCACAATGGAAACTGCATTTTAGTTGCAGTTTCTCTCATGCCCCCAGTCTAATCACTCCCCTACCTAAAACGTACTACCTAGCTATCAGTCTAAACTTCACAATGCCTCGTTCATGGTGTTTCCTTATTCAGAAACTCTAGTATCTCTGTTGTCTTTGACAGCAGGTCCACACGCCTGGATTCACCTTTCAAAAGTTGTACTATTTGTTGGGTAGCTACGTGGTCTGCTTATTTCCAGTCCATTTATCTCTGCTCACTTCAAATACTGTCTTCATCTTTCTTACTGAATTCCATCCATCCTTTCAAAATCCTCCTCAATAATCATTCCCACAGCCAAGTCTTCCTTGGCTTCACACACACACACACGCACACACACACACACGTATATATAGTTAACCATTTATTGGTGCATTTCAAACACATTTGACTGTATGTCTTACCATTTATTGGGGCACTTACATGGCATCTTGGTTGTATGTAACCATTTTCTGGGTAGGCCTTATCTCCTTGATAAGATAGCTCATCTTATCAAGGGCTGGAATCACATCATACTCTCTGGTGTCTCCTCACTACAGCAATAATAATTCAATTTTGAAAAAGTACCAAAGTATATTTTTATATATCACACCAATGAATTGAAAACCATCCAAATACTACAATTTGGCTTTTAATCTAAAAAACATTCTAGAATAAAGGGGATGAATTACCAGCTTATGTCAGTCCCTTGCAGAGAAGAACATAAACTAGGAAGATGGATTAGACAGGTGTGGGTAAATGGAGATCGTTTTACTTGTGGTAAGTTACTATTAAATTCTCTCTAGATCACGACAGTTAGATATCATCTTGAGTATTATATAGCAGGTTCTGTAGAAAACTGCAATGCTCCCCAAAACATTTTAATACATTGTAAGATTAGGCACATGATGAGTCAAAAGGAAAAAATACTCCAAATCTATTATTCCTAAAATAAATATTATTTAAGGTGACAACAGAGCCTAAGGAAATAGGCCATATCTCTCCTCCAAAGTTTTCTCAGCATCTAGCTACTAGTGGCCCAGCACTCTATTAAATACGAATTTTTCCATTGTTTGTCACAGAATCTCACTCCAAGACACTTGTCTAACATGCTGAATTAATCTGAAGACAAAAAATGTATTCCCCTCACAAACCGATGTTCCACTTTAGATCTATTTAATCAAAAAGATTATTTGATGACGAGAAGCAAACAGAAATAGTTATTTTTGTACTTGGCACCTTTTTAGCACCCTTAAATGGCTTCATGGGGGCAGGCATTTGGCACAGCAGTTAAGCCCCGACTAGGGACATCTGCAGGCCATATGAAAGCCTGGGTCCAAGTGCCAGCTTTCCCTCCACTCAGCTTCCTGAATTTGCACCCTGGGAGGCAGCAGGTGGATGACTCAATTACCTGGATCCTTGCCACCCATGTGGGTGACCACAATTGAGTTCTTGGCTCCTCCCCTTGGCCCTGCCCAGCCCTTGCTGTTGAGGGCATTTGGGGAGTGAACCAGTAGATGGGAAACCTCTCTGTGTCTGTCTTTCAAATAAAATAAGTAACTCATCAAAAAATATAATGCTTCAAGTATGTTTCTGGCTGTCTAGTTAACTATTAAACCATTTTTATTTTTTAGTTTCCTTTGCCACAAGTAAAGAATGAAAACTGTAGTTCAAGCAAAATGGAAAATGTGTTAGAATCTCATCACTTACCACTTCTAGGAATTCAGGCAAAGTATTTAATTTTCCTGACTATCAGTTTCCGTAGTTTTAAAAGGGGGATATCAATTCATATTTTGTATTGTTTATTATATTACATTTGTGTACATGTTTTGTGTTTCTCACAACAATGTGAGGATTATCAACAATGCATGTAAAATAACCAACGCAAGGCCTGGTATATAGCAGGGTCAGAAGTAGCCAGCATTATTCTAACTTAGTTGATTTTTTTTTATGTATTATACTGAGTTATGAAAGTCATTGGATAGAACATTTATCATTGTAGAGCAAAATATTTAAAATATTCTACTAGCACTCAATTTCTGGTTATCTCATAAAGTAAAAAAATACAATTAATTGTTGTCATTAATATGATCTTTAATAAATGGAATAATGCACCATTTTACAGCAAGCCTTTTTTAAACCTAAAGAACTGTCTTAAAATCTCCTCCAATGTCTCTGTATCAATACAATCTTTTTATTTAGGTTTATATATATCAAAGCATTTACTTACACTTATTCATAGAAAACTCTTTAGTGGCTTAATGTCAGCTTTCATAGTGGCATCCATAGATAATACAAAAGAAAAGTGATTTATTTCATACTCACTGATCCATCAAACACAACTTATACAGCATAGCAAGGTCTCAGATGGATTATACAAAAGCAAAATAACTGAAAGTAATTTTTCATAAATTCATATATGATATCTATCTGAAATGTAAGAGCAAAACACACCAACAAAAGATACCCGTTAACAAGAAAGAGGGTTCTGAGGAAGTGCCAATATTTTTCAGCCTTTCTTTCTTCAGAAAAGCATCCTCAGAAATGAATACTCTGTAGCTTGTTTCTCCTGTCCATTCAGAAAAAGCAAAGCAGCTACATAATTCCATGTTTCAGCTACTACAACACCCTAAAGGTTAGTGTATTTTACAATTATCCATGTATCTTCATTTGAAAAATTATCAACAGAAAGCTACGGATGATTCCAGCTTATACAAACACGTATACAATATACTCTCTATAGAAACAAAACAACAAAGGCATACAAAAAATTATTTAAATAAATAAATGTGACCAGAAAAAGAAGTCACAAAACTCAAGCACTTCAATGTTAAACTGGGACCTATCTTTGACTTGCATCTCTTAGTAATTTAGTTTTTTACTGATAAACTTCTTTAAAAATGTTTCTTTTATATAATTAAGAGGATTGGTGGAGAGCCGGAGACAGACTGGTTACAAATAATATCTTCACTGCTAGGATGTTAAGTATACTGCATACCAGTTTAGAAAAACTGTTTGGCTTACCTTACCATAAATGACCTTCTCAAAACCACCTAAGCCATTTCTGAAGCTATAAACTTACTAATTCACTTTAAGAAAAAAGTTTTATAAATGACCTCTTGAAAAAATTTTATCTCAGAGGAACTAGTTTAAGTTCTCTTACTAAAAAACAAAATGAAATGATTTGTCCCATCATGTATAGTCATTTAACCAAAATGGTTTTAAGTCAGTGCTTTAAGGCCTAAATCTGCTGCAACATGTAACTGATTAGTTGAGTCATTCCTTCGATTTAGTAAGCACAGAACTGGGCAAGTTTTTATGATTAACGAAATCTGAGATTATGTCTGTGTCAATTAAGTAAATAGTAAGATGAAGCACTAAATGAACTGTGCGACCAACACTTTAAATATTCAACTGGATCGAACTGCTTGTTTGTTATCAACTGAACTCTCACTGCACAGAGATGAAAGGGGCCCTGAGGTTTTAAGTAATATATGTCTATGGATTTAATGTAAAACATTAAGATGTTTCTGAAATCCAAAAGTATAAATAAAATGGAAAAAAATCCTATGATGTCTTTCAAAACTGGGAGAAAAAATCAATTTGCAGTTTTCAACTCAGTAGTTTGCTTTAAAATATCATAAACTGGATGCACTACTGACGTGATTTAGTTCTAAGATTTTAATTTGGGTTTCAAATTACATTTTAAAAATGAATGTGTAGGCTGGCACTGCGGCTCACTTGGCTAATCCTCCACCTGAGGCGCCGGCACCCAGGGTTCTAGACCCGGTTGGGGTGCCGGTTCTGTCCCAGTTGCTCCTCTTCCAGTCCAGCTCTCTGCTGTGGCCCTGGAGGGCAATGGAGGGTGGCCCAAGTGTTTGGGCTCTGCACCCACCTGGGAGACTATGAGGGGGCACCTGGCTCCTGGCTTTGGATTGGCGCAGCACACTGGCCGTGGCAGCCATTTGGGGGGTGAACCAATGGAAAAGGAGGACCTTTCTCTCTGTCTCTCTCTCTCTCTCACTCACTGTCTAACGCTGCCTGTCAAAAAAACAAAACAAAACAAAAAGAATGTGTAAATGTTCACAATGTTTAACAGTAACACTACAAACGTCATAGTAATAACAGAATTGGAATTTTTTAAATATGATAGATTTATTTGGGGCATAATTTTAATATACAGCATAAATCTTCCGACATATTTACTTTCAAATGCATCTGCCATGAGATAAACTTCTAATTTTTCTTTATGCACACACTTAAAACAGTCACTGAAAACTTAAATTGAAGTTGTTGTAGTCCAGGCTATGTTGCAAACATTAAGTATTTCAAAAGTGGTCTACAAAAAAATGTTCATATAGTATTTACTATACAGTTTGCTCTTGATAGTTAATCTTGCATTTAGTGATACAAAGAAATATGTAAAACATGGTGGCTCCATCATAACACTAAGCTGCTGCAATATAGGTTAAAAATGTCTAATGGTAAATGACGTACAATTCTGTGTGCATGGCTTTTTAGCGATAACTAATGAAATCAGAAAATTCCACAATTTAATAGAAAATGTTAGGTATACAAAAATTAAGTGCTGCTTGCTGGTAGTTTGATAGTTGAATCCAAGGTCAAATGATAACATTTTAACTCTCAATTCTATCAAACTATTGAACTATTACTTAACTGGAAAAATGAATATGTATATAACATAAAATATAATTTTATGTGTTCTTAAATATAAATAAAGTCATTAAAATAGGACTGGGGAGAAAAAAAAATGGAAAGGATTAAAGTGATTTTCTCTGCAGAACTGAGGCTTAGATGTTAACTGAGAAGCCTGAAGGACCCTGAAGAATGACAGGGACAATGACCAACTGTTATTTTTCCCTACTGGATAAGATAAATAGACTTAAAATGAAACAGGGAGGAGGGAGAATAAATATGAAAATTTTCCTGATATAGAAGATTGCAAGTCACATAAATGAGGAAAGCACAGGTTAAGACATAAACCATGAGGTGATTTAAGAAAAGTAATGGGTAGGTGCATTAGAGTACCCTGTAATTTCTTTTCTTTTTTAATCTTGAAACTTGTAAAAAAAAACTTCTTTTGATAATAACTTTTGTGTAACTAGCTCAAACAATCATTTGCCAGATTTACTTAATCAATAACGAAAGGTAGTTTTGAGTAAAATTTGCATAGTTAAAATGTAACTTTGTTGAAGAGTAAACTGACAGTAAACTGTATGAATAGTTAGAAATATCCCATTCTGAAAGAGACACCTAGAGTGTAGTGGAAATGTTGCACAATCTCTAGAATGACTGGTCTAGATTATCAACTAACATGTGTGTACAGATTCTAACTTTAAGGAGTAAGCTGGTAAGGAACACTATTATATAAAGCAATTTGTGAATAGTTACATAATAACTTGCAAATAACTGCTAGTAAGTTCAACATAAATTTATAAAATGTTGATAGAAATAAAATGTAATATCAAGTTCTAAGAGTTAATGGCCTACAATGAAATATTCATGTCCATAAGTATAAAACATGGAAACAAAAAGTTTATTGAAGTATTCAATGACTTTCAAGGGAGAGAGATTTACCACAGCCTATTAGTATTGCATTTGACCTTAGGGGCCAGATTAAAATGTATTTTTAAAACACTTGCCAAATTTCATGACAATTTCCACTGTAACATTTATTGTGTTTCTCCCTCTCTATTTTCACTTTCAGAACCAATGTACATTTTTTGGAACAAGTGGATACTTACATGGAAGCTATACTAAACTGCTTTATAAAATGGACATTATCCCTATATTCTTCTCACATCTTAATCAATTAGTTCTCTGGATTAGTAAATTTTCTAAAGTTACTAACAGTAAGAATGTTGAAGACAGTTAAGGATTACGAGACTGAAATCAATATTAAATTAATTCCTCTAAATCTAGTATGGAATCAAATTAGGAAAAAGTTTCTATTGTTCCAAAAGCTACCTTCACTTCTCCCTTTACACTTACTTTACCTTCAGATTTGCAATATAAAAATGTTATTGGAGTAAAGTGAAATGAGTTTAAGGTTCAACATGGTAGATACAGGACTAAATTTCATCTTGATTTAGTAATTATCTCTCAAGTAACAATAAGCATAGATGTGTCTACACATCTTATGTTTGCCTAACTTCTAAAATCTTTAAGGTATCTGGGTTGGCTTACATATAAACCACATTGTGGTAATATAATGATTGAATTTCTTACAAAAATGTTAGTACACTACATATCCTATCAGATAGCATGTAGGTAGTGCGATGTGGATAAAAAATGTGGAAAGGGGACATCTTAGGCTAAAATTCCAGGTTTGTCTATTACCAGATGCAGCCCTTAGGCAAGTGACTCAGCTTCTCTTAGGCATTTATAAAGTGGGAATATTAACTGTAACTCTCAGATGACTGATATGTAGATTAAAAGAAATAGTGTGTGTATACCCCAGCATTCAATATGTACCTTTCTATAGCGTTCTACACTAATAAAAGTGTTTTTTCCCCTATTATGCATTTAGAAAAAGTTTTTAAGAATAACAACAATTTTTGTCAAAACATAATTCAAATTATTTTCTTTCAATGATCTAACTCTGGTATACAATTAGGATTTTGTTAAGGGAACTAATATTAAACCTTGATTACCTATTTTAAGTTTGGTTATATTACTATCCAGGGAAATGAATTTTAGTATTTTTAATTGAATAGCCTTTTATTCAAAAACACCCAAATGCTCTTCTATATGTAGTTTTGTGATAGCAGTTAGATATCCACTTTAAGAAATACTTATTCATTTAAAGTGATTTTGCCTGCTTGAATATAATAGAGCTTAAAAGTCTTATGTGTAATGTAATTTAAAATTTATTAAAATTATGTACTTTTTTTTACCTTCCCATTTCCTTGAGAGTCTACTTTTAAAAATTGGGGAAAGTAAAGTATTTGTTTTAAACATGTTTGCATGAAACAGGAAACTATACAGTTCTTATAAACTGGTATATTAATTTTTAAAGCATTATATTATGAAACAATTAAAAATGGTGGAAAACTTGCAATCAACTGGCTCAAATCAAAGTATAACAGAACCTAAGACAACGCTTCTGGCAGAAAAATATCAGTTAGAACCTCAATGCTTCAAATGAGAAGGAACAATTTATTTTTTTCAAAGCTGTCCTATAAATACTTGAAAAGAATATCCTGAAATTCACTTGAAAGACATTTAAAAGCAAGAGAACTAAGTGAAAATTTACTCTTTATCAATGTAAATAATTTGTCACAAGATAAATGAACAATAATTGTATGAAAAACATTATGTGGTTGGCTGGCGCCGTGGCTCACTAGGGTAATTCTACGCCTCAGCACCAGTACACCGGGTTCTAGTCCTGGTTGGGGTGCCAGTTCTGTCCCGGTTGCTCCTCTTCCAGTCCAGCTCTCTGCTGTGGCCCAGGAAGGCAGCGGAGGATGGCCCAAGTCCTTGAACCCTGCACCTGCATGGGAGACCAGGAGGAAGCACCTGGCTCCTGGCTTCGGATTGGCGTGGTGCACCAGCCATAGCGGCCATTTGGGGGATGAACCAACGGAAAAGGAAGACCTTTCTCTCTGTCTCTCTTCCTCACTGTCTAACTCTGCCTGTCAAAAAAACAAACAAACAAACAAACAAACATTATGTGGCAAAAACATATTGAGGGTCTGAATCAAAGAAGGGTCAACAAACATAAAAGATGGAAATCCAGGACATTAGCACAATCTGAATTGTAATAACTGAGAACCGTGTTCAGCAATCCAGCTGCACAACTATAAGTGCTGTAGCAAACTAACTTCTAATATCATATAAGATGGCAAACAAGGAAGGCCTTTTGGACAACAAACTGGGAAATTTAGGCTAAGTGGTAAATTTAGTAAACTGATAAAGACAGAGGAAAACGAGTGAAAAAATACTAACCAGGAGATAAAAATCTAAATGAGCAATCTGGGAGTATATGTTTTATTAGTACTCATTTTTTCTCCCACAGAAATCTTTAATTAGAAAACATCCTGTAAGTACTCTGAGAATCTGAAAAAAATAAACCAAGTGAGATGACAGAAAATAATTTGTGCTTAGTGTTTAGGAAAAAAAAATAGTCCCTTATTTGACAGAAAGTGCTTTAGTTGAAAAAACAAAAAACATGCTGAGGTTGTTGTTCTAGAGAAGATGATTAGTAATGAATGAAGCAAACAAAGCTTTAAAAAAAAATGATTCCAAGGACATGTTACCACTAAAAAGTATACTCTAACATAATATAAATAATAAATGTTCTTCACATATCAAAGGTCATGTGAAAAACTGGCACAAAGGAGGAATTATGAAAACAAGATTAGCAAAGAAACACACAGTTTTGAAAAGAGAAGTTGAGTCTCAGTCTGCTCCATAAAGGTAGGTTTGGCAGCAATCCTCACTCTCACGGGGATTTGGCATGCCAGCTGAATGAGTTCTCCACAGTGTGTTAGGTCATGGCAAGAGGAATCATCTTCAGATAAAGTCACCAGGCTTTGCTTGGGAACATAATAAAAGATACTGCAGGTTCAATACTATGAACTATTTTTGAAATTATAATAAACAGGAAATATAATTTTATTTGAGTCAAAAATGGCCTATTCAGAGAATGAAAGCTGTAACACCATACTGTCTTAACCATCAACCTATTTAAAAATTCTGTAAGTCTAGCTTTGTAAGTTTTCTGATAAAAATGAATATGGAATATGAACATACAAATAAAAATAAAATAAAATGGGAAAAGGCTAATAGTTAAGTTCCTGTATTTTGTTCTATGCTCTCTTACAAACTTCTAAAACCAGAACCAAATGTTTAGTAAAATGCCTGGAAGAAAATGTTTAGAATTTAGAAGGTAAAAAGAAATGGCATTTTCAAATTAAATTTTTGTAGTTGCTTCTTTAGAGCCCTTTGAGATTATATTTCTGCATTCTCCATGTTAAGGAGAGAGAAAGCAAGAAATAAGCTTTCTCCTGTGCAAAATTCACTGTCACAGAATTGACCTACAAAAGTATGGAAGTTGGGGAAGAAAAGTACTCATATTATGAAAGAATGTGTGCCCCATTGGGAAGAGAGCTTACAAGAAAGCTTATTTGTGGCCTATAGACTATTGCACATTCAAACAAAACACAAGAGAAAAGAAAGTCCAACAGATAATATGTTCAGGAAAGTATATCAATATATAAACTAGCTTGTGCCCAGAAATAAAACATGGATACCAGACACCACTGCAGTCAAACCTGTCTTAATTTGCTTCTGTTTTAATGACCTTTAGACACTGGTCCAAACTGATTATCAGCAATACATTGTTTTTGCTTTTTTCTTAAAAAAATATTTTGAGACCACTTTTGATACACACACATATAATTCTGTGGTCATAACAGACAAATATAACTTTAGCAAGACTAAACAAAAGTGCAAAACTTAAAAAAAAAACAAAATTAAAAAATATGGAAGCATAAGCTAAATTTTTCTGCATAGCTGAAATCTATTTAAAGCAAGTCCTGGTTGCAGGGTTGGGAGGGGTGCTGACGGGGAGGATAAAGCAGTTTTTTTTTTTTTAAATATCTTCTGCATGTTTAAATGATGCAAAAAATAATTTTACTCCGTAGGCTTGAGAACATTTCACAGACAGTTCATTCCTATATCTTTAGACACCATGGTTGTGGCAGTGCCTCCTTCTGCAAGGTAAACAGCGGTGCTGGATTTGGAATGAACTGCCCTATCGTTGCCATAGCTGTTGACCTCACAGTCCAGTGGTTCAGTGGAGATGACCCAGGTGGAGGGGCGCCACCGCTTAAGAGAATAGGGAGTTTTCACACGTTTCTTGATCTTTTCACCTGATCCTGATTTGCCATCTTGTGTTGACTCACCTACTGAAAACAAAAGTACAGAAAAATGAACTAAACATAAAGAACTGGTGAGAAGTAAAGGGTTAGGATTGTAGCAAATCAGTGTCTGCAGAAGGTGTTGATGGACATTTCTCCAAAGTCATGAGGACAGGCAATGTGTTCTTGGCAAAGCTTAACCAATTTATTTTTGACACTTTTTAAGACAAATGGTCTCTTAAAACTGATTGAATTACTCCACAAGGCAAAGGAGGAAATAGAGGGAAAAAAATCCAAAAAGTAAGATCAGAGAAGAAAATTCAAAGTTTTCAGCAACATTCTCAAATACTTTGGTTTTGGTAGAAACTGTAACTCGGTAAAATGTACTTTATTCTACCTAGTACTAAAGTGGATCAAACTTGAAAGTTACCTGACAAACAATATTCTTTAGGAGGATATCAGAAATATTATAGTACAGATTTCCTAGTTATTCCCTCTTCTCATACATCAAAGGAGATCTTTCACTGAAACAAAGCCTGGCAATCGGGGTACATCCACTGCTCCACGAGACAAGCCACTCAAGCAATGGGACAGGGGCCCATCTTGTAGTCCCTGACAACCATGAAACCTAACTTCTTCTCCCATGAGTACTGTCAGTCTAAAACAGAAACTATTTTATATAATGATGACTGTTATAGATTTTGGTAGACGTAATTGTCTTGTGCTGTAATTTACTTAGGGCCAGAAACCAAGCATCAGTTTATTTGTTTATGTTGCTATGGGGCCCACAGCACAATGCTACAGGTATGTGAGAAACCCAATGTGTTACTCTGGAGAAAGATGACACTAAGAAACCGAGACAACCTTGTAGTTTCTTTAAAGAGACTTTTCTGAAATTTCTCTGGATTTCTAAGATTTATTATAGTTTGATAAACTCTAAATGCAGATATAATAATATATGTTAATATTCACAACAAACTGTCTGAAAAGTTACACTGGCGTTAACACTATTCGGAATCTTGAATTGGTGAGTACTTAATCTCAACTATTCACACCAAGTGTGACAGTTGTATTATAAGGCAGCAGCCATATAATGCACAAATTAAAGTGTTAATTATCTGATTACCAAGATACGGAGTTAATTCTTCAATGACAAAATTCCTATTGCATTTTTTCTTCAAAATAGTCTAATTACTTTTGAGACCCAACCAAATGGTTTATTTTATTTTAAAAAATGCTAAAGGTAAATAATCACTAGTTGTAGGCTAATCCTCTGCCTCGCGGCGCTGGCACACTGGGTTCTAGTCCCGGTCAGGGCGCCGGATTCTGTCCCGGTTGCCCCTCTTCCTGGCCAGCTCTCTGCTGTGGCCAGGGAGTGCAGTGGAGGATGGCCCAAGTCCTTGGGCCCTGCACCCCATGGGAGACCAGGAGAAGTACCTGGCTCCTGCCATCGGATCAGCGCGGTGCGCTGGCCGCAGCGTGCCGGCCACAGCGGCCATCGGAGGGTGAACCAACGGCAAAGGAAGACCTTTCTCTCTGTCTCTCTCTCTCACTGTCCACTCTGCCTGTCAAAAAAAAATCACTAGTTGAAACACAATCTGATTCTAAGACACACAGGAACCCTCTACTTACTCTGCATGCTGCTGCCATCCAGGACATTTGTGGCTGAAAGATCCAGAGAATTAGGCCTCTGTGCTCTTCTGGGCTTTGATGGCCCAGGATCTGCTACTGTGCTTGGAACACTTTGTGTAAGAACATCTTGTTCTGAACATGGATTGCTGTTGTTGTTATTGGAATTAGTTCGGCCACCTTCTAGTGGCCGTTCCCTCCTGTCCACCAGACGATCCAGAACACCTTCATCACGGCCAGCCTGCTGCTCTCGTCTCAGTAAAGGTTCATGCTCATCAGGACTGGAATTAATATTCAGCCTGGTGTCCTCACTGATAAATTGATTCTGCAGCATTTCTTGGGCCCTATGTGCCCCTATGTTGGCTGTCTGGCCAGATGGTACTGTCCCATTGGCGTACTGGGTTGTGGCAGCATGGGAGTTAACATGGTTTCTACCTGCCACCCCATTCATGGTAACAGTCACCACATGAGGTTCTGCTGCATTGATTGTGTTCATTTTGGCAACCCCAGTTTCTACTTGTTTCAAGTTTGATTTGTGCTTGCTGCCAAATTTTAGCCGGGGCTCCTTTGTTGAATTTTTGGTGTTCAAAGGCAAACTAGTAGGTCTCTTAGGAAGGTTCTGTTGTTTGGGAAGAGGATAAATCTGAGTAGGTGGAACATCAGGAATTAAACATGCTTGGCCATTTGCAGCCTGTGTGAAGTCCTGCTGTCCAGTCACTTCTACTGCAAGCTTTATGAGTGGGTAAAGCAAGCTAGAACTGGTGCTGCTCAATGGGTCTGGCCCACTGAACTGTTTAAGAGAATGTTCCATGAGATTCTCATCAGAGCTTTCTTTGAGGTTCTTATCAACTTCTTTTGGGTCTAGCTTGTTGGTCGCCAAGTCTTCTTCTGTTAGCTGTAAGCACACAGGTGTTGGCCCAATCGACTGTGTAGCATTTGCAGCATGAAGACTGGTTTCATCTGGGTACGGCACCTCAGATATAGTAGTCATGCCAGTACTAGGAGTGAGACCAGTGGTGTTTGTGGTTGTTGTATTGGTGGACAGGCTGGTGACGCTCGTTTCAGGGCTGGGGATTCGAGCTTGTGCTTGTTGCCGTTCATAATTAATTGAGTTCCGGTTCTTTTCCCCTGTAGTCAAAGGTGTGCTGGACACGGAATGCTCAGAGGAAATGTTCTTCACAATGCTGTCAGTATGATGGATGGAGTCTTCAATGTATGAGGAAGAAGAGTAATCTGGATAAGGGCCAATTTTTGGCATACGCCTATTATGTGACAGGTTGCTTAAAAAAAGAAAAAGTATAACACTGAAAATGTGTATTATGACAAATTTTCTCCAAGTTTAGTACTTCTGATTTTAAAGTTCAAGCTGCTTTTCATTTAATTCCTAACTCATATTATTTTAGAGGTTACTTAAGATGAAAAACAATCAAGTGTCAATACCTTGATAAATGCTAGCTATACAAGACTTAAGCATACTGAAAAATCTACATGAATCTTGATGATTTTTTGTAGCTGTTCATTATTTTATTTTACAAGGATTAATTCAATAATTTCCTCTATAGTTTTATAACTCCACCAAATACATCTTTATGAACCATATACTCATATAACCAGATATTATATTTTGTGAGCAGAGGAACCATAGCACTTATTTCTTTTGTATTCCCTTTTTTTTTTTTTTTTTTTTTTTTTTGACAGGCAGAGTGGACAGAGAGAGAGAGAGAGAGAAAGGTCTTCCTTTGCCGTTGGATCACCCTCCAATGGCCGCCGCTGCAGCCGGCGCACCGCGCTGATCCGATGGCAGGAGCCAGGAGCCAGGTGCTTTTCCTGGTCTCCCATGGGGTGCAGGGCCCAAGCACCTGGGCCATCCTCCACTGCACTCCCTGGCCATAGCAGAGAGCTGGCCTGGAAGAGGGGCAACCGGGACAGAATCCGGCGCCCCAACCGGGACTAGAACCCGGTGTGCCGGCGCCGCAAGGTGGAGGATTAGCCTATTGAGCCACGGCGCCGGCCTTGTATTCCCTTAATTCTAGATACCTCATGTCTTTTCAGTGAGTATCTTGCCAATTCAGTATCAATGGCCAAATGGTAAAAAAGTTTGAATTTCAGATTCTTTCAAAGTCCTTCCATTAAGAGGAATGGACTAGCAATGTATCTTTCTGGGATAGTCTGAGCCATATCCATGGAAGTCCTAAAGCCTTGAGTATGACAGAATGTGACACTTAGATAAAACATTCGGAACTGTTCTCTAGTTATCAAGAGCTCTTCATAGTCATCACTACACCTTGGGAATGAAGGTTCTTGATAACAACATTATAATATGTTTATATTATTTAAAATCTGGCTGAAATAAACACCAGATAAATGAACTAAAACAATTACAATATAAACACTGGGAACATTAAAAGATACAAGTGCTACTGGAGAGAAGCAGCAACCAAAAAAAAGGTGGTATAAAGGAAGACTGATGAAGTTACAAGGGTAATGAAAAGAAGAAGAGGAAGAAAAAGCTGTTATACAGCAAAAGAAAAGGAAGCTAAGGAGGTTTAGAGGGTAAGATTCGATAACAATAAAATACACAGTGAGAATGACTATGGGATGAACTAGGATTTTGGGGAAACTTACTGAGGAATGGAGAGGAGAAGCAACATGCAGACAGTGGAGCTGAATGACAAAGGAAGGAAAAAGAGCCAAAGCAAAGGACACAGCAAGGTAGTCTTCTTCACATTCAAGAAACGCTCAACAGCCTTTAGGTTACAAACTAGCTGATTCTTGAGAGGGATATAAATAGCATACTAGAGCACTTGGAAAACAGAGAGATGACGGGGAAAGAGAAGCTGAAGACTGTTGTCAAGTATTTGTAAGTGTGAAAATTTGTGTTTAGATTTGTTAGGTTCTACCTTCTTTGACTTGTTACGGTGTACTTTACATCTGACACTACCTCAACCATTAACTAGTAACAAACTTAATTTTTGGCCGAGAGCTCATAATACAATTGCTCTTACAAGTGAAAACAACAGAAATAGGAAAAAAAAGACTAAAAAAATTGATAGAGAGAAATGAGCGAGCTCCTATCCATTGGTTCATTAAGTAAATACCCACAGTAGCATGAGCTAGGTCAAGATGAGACTGGGAGCCTGGAACTCAATGCAGATCTCCCAAATCAGTGGTAGGGACCCAATTACTTGAGCCATCATTTGTTGCCTCCCAAGGTCTGCATGGCAGGAAACCAGAGCCAGGTATCAAATTCAGGCACTCCAATATGGAACTTGGGCATCCCAACTGGCATCTTAACTACCAGGCCCAATGCCTGCCCACATTTTGTTAAATTTCTAAAAGCAAAAAAACAGATTCCATCTTGTACTCATACCAAAAACCATTTTTAGGAGAATGAGAATGTGGAAAGAAAAATGGTAACTTTAGAGGTCAGTGCTGTGGCACAGCAGGCTAGGCCACCACCTACAAGGCTGGCATCGAATATTGGAGAGCTGGTTTGAGTCCTGGCTGCCCTACTTCCAATTCAGCTCCCTAATAATGTGCCTGGGAAGATAGTGGAAGATGGTTCAAGTATGTGGGCCGCTACCACCACATGGGAGACCAGGATGGAGTTCGTGGATCCTGGCTTCAGCCTGGCCCAGATTGGGCTCTTGCAGTATTTAGAGAAGAGCTCTTTCTCATTGTCTACCCACTTCTCCTCTTGTTGCTCTGCTTTTCAAAAAAACAAATCTTAAAAAACATTCTCACTTTCTTAAAAGGAAAAATTATAATGTTAGATCATATGAGTTAATCATTGCAATACTGGGTTGGTTTGGCAATATTTATTTCCCATCTTTTGTTTGTCTCAGTTCTCAATACTAACTGATGCTAACCCCAAAAGGGTCTTACCGCTCATTCTGCATAGCAGTAGACATTGGATTGACAGTTGGGCTCACAGATTTGTTCCTTTCCCATATCATCATAAGTTCAGCCATTCTCTCCTCAGCACACTGTGCAGTAAGCCGAGCCTCTGCATCCTGGTCCCAACAGTCTTCGATTGTCTCCTTGAGTGATCTCACTGCCTATAATACAAAATACATGTCAAACAATGTGTCTTAAAAAAATCTGTATTAAGCATTTAGTTTGCAACATGAAGTAAAAGAAAAATCTAATTTTAAACAGTATTTTACAAAGATATAATAAAATATTATCACTTTAGTGATTTGTAAAGGAGTTTCTAAGGGCTGGCACAGTGGTATAGAAGGTTAAGCCTCTGCCTGCAGTGCCAGCATCCCATAGGGTGCTGGTTCAAGTCCTGGCTGCTCCACTTCCAACCCAGCTCCCTGGTAATGTGCTTGGGAAAGCAGCGGAGGATGGCCCAAGTCCCTGCTCCCATGTTGGAGACCTGGATGAAGCTCCTGGCTCCTGGCTTTGGCCTGACCCAGCCCCAGCCATTGTGGCCATTTAGAGGGAACCAGTGGATGGAAGATCAATCTCTTGATATCTCTCTCTTTCTCTATCTATCTCTTTCAAATAAATAAATAAATCTCTCTTTTTTTTCCCCTAGAAGATGGTTCTCAGAAGGCAAACATTTTTAGGAATTCTCAAATGGTAAGGAGCAAGTAAACAAGCAAGCTTTAACTTATCTCCTTAGAGTAAGCAGCTGTAGTTTGTTTTCAAGGCCATGGTTTGTGTCATTGCTGTTTATTCACAGTCCTGTTATTTAAATCAATAGCCACTAATTCTACTCCAGAATTAAGTTTTAGGTTTTATGGTATTTTTCCATATGGCAATCTTATATACCCAGGAGAGCATTTTCTCTTCTATTTCTAGTCAAGGGTGCTTCATTTCAACCTTAAATGGGGCACAGTAGGTTAAGCCTCTGCCTGTGGCTCCCGGTATCCCATGTGGATGCCGGTTGGAGTCCCAGCTGCTCCACTTCCGATCCAGCTCCCTGCCTGGGAAAGTAGTGGAAGATGGCCCAAGTGCTTACGCGCCTGAACCCATGTGGGAGACCTGTAGAATATTCCCGGCTCCCAGCTACGGCTTGGCCCAGCCCTGCTATTGTGGCCACTTAGGGAGTGAACGGCAGATGGAAGATGTCTCTGTCTCTCCCTGTCTCTGTCTGTAACTCTGCCTCTCAAATAGATAAATATATCTTAAAAAACAACAACAACAACAACAACAAAACTTAGAGGCACCTGTATTTTACATCAGTTCCATTAATAATAGCAAAAATAGTCCCATTTTACAGTATCCATATATATCATCAATGAACAATAGTTTCCCTTTTAATGAGAGTTGGTTTTAAGTCATTTGGAAACTGTAGTGGCCCATGACCCAGAATCTCTTCTGACTGTTTTTGGATTTGCTTTTATTAAGCTTCAAGCTTCTTAGCTGCTCTGATATTTACACTTCCTGTGCCTTTAAATATTTACTTTCTTTTAGGTCTTCAAACATTTATTTGGAAGATAGAGATATGCAGAGAGAGAAGGAGAGACAGACAGAGGTCTTCCATCTGCTGCTTCATTCCCCAAATGGCCACAAGGGCCAGGCCAAAGCCTGGAGCCAGAAGATTCATCCAGGTTTCCTAGGGGACGGTATGGGTCCAAGCACTTGGGCCATCTTCTGTTGCTCTCCCAGGCACATTAGCAGCATACTGGGCTTGAAGTGGAGCAGCAAGGACTCAAACCTGTGCCGTATGGGATGATGGCACTGGAGGCAGCCACCCAACCCTAGGCTGTGGTGGAATGAGAGGGCCATGCCAAGGTGGCCACTGGCAAGTGAGCATTAATTACTCAGGAATGGCTTTGGAAACTGCCTGGCAACAGGCTGTGATTGGATGGCTTTAGAAACTGCCTGGCAGGCTGTGATTGGATGGCTTTGGAAACTGCATGGCAGGCTGTGATTGGATGGCTTTGGAAACTGCCTGGCAACAGGCTGTGATTGGATGGCTTTGGAAACTGCCTGGCAGTCTATGATTGGATGGGGCATAGACCGCCCCTTGACCAGATTGGCTGGTCTTGGCTATATAAGACATAGTTTCAACTGAAATAAACGAGTCTGCCGGCTGCTTGCCTCAAGCCTGCTTTCATCCGACTCCCGGGGTCTGTGTGGTGACTCCACGCCTCTTGCCCCCACCACGCTGTTCCTCTCAGAAAGGAATCCACTGCAACATTGTTGAGAAATCAACGGCAACACTAGGCACCACAAAATGCCAGTCCCTCAAAATGATGGTTTTATGCTAGGGCTGCCAGAGTCAGCAAAAAAATATAGGATACCCATTTAAGCTTGAATTTCGGGTCAACAACAAATTCCATTGGTTCACTCCCCAAATGGCCGCCACGGCTGGCACTGTGCTGATCCGAAGCCAGGATCCAGGTGCTTCCTCCTGGTCTCCCATGTGGGTACAGTGTCCCAAGCACTTGGGCCATCCTCTACTGCACTCCCGGGCCACAGCAGAGAGCTGGACTGGAAGAGGAGCATCTGGGACTAGAACCCAGTGTCCATATGGGATGCTGGTGCCACAGGTGGAGGATTAGCCAAGTGAGCCACGTCACTGGGCCCTGAGTTTTTTCCCTGAGAACCCACTTTAGGCTAAAAATCATTTTCAGCAATCTTATGACATTTTCAATGTTTCTCAATAATTTGGATTCTGCAATAAACAACTCTGAACTTTGAACCTGCAAGACATTTAATGTTCTTTCTACACACATGGTCACTGCATATCTAGATCAGAGTCCACTTTGGAAAACAGTATTTTTGAAAACTTGTCATACCCTGGGGAACCTAAAAAACCATGCACATGTCCAGGACAGGATGCCTTCTCAGAAAAGGCCTGGCAAGACCATGCTTTCCTAACTGTGTGATCTTTAGGCTAGCGTTAGCAGGAAGTGAAGACTAGGGCTGAACTGTGAAAGGTCTGAATAAGTGTTAAGAGGGTCCCAACAGAAATCATTCTGCAAAGACCTGTGTGGGGAGCAACTGAGACTAGACTAAGTTACTGGAATTAAGACTTATTCTATGCATCTGCTCTCCCACAATATGGCGCTGAAAGGGAGCAAACAACCTCTACGCAGCTGCCTCTCGCCAATTTGACTGATAAGCTGCAGGAGCTAATCCTGCTCCTGATTGGAGGAGAGCAGCGTGCTCAGCGTGTGGGTAGCAGAGTTGGGATTGGTGGAAGAGGACTATAAAGGAGGAGAGAGACAACATGCACCAGGAACATCTGAAGGAACACCTGAGGAACATCTGAGCAGCCCCCCGAGAGAGCCGGCTGGCGGTGTGCCGCTCCTCCGCGGAAGCGGGGAAAGCGGCGGGCGGGGGGGGGGGGGTGCCGCCCCTCCACGGAGGTGGAGGGGCCGGCAGCTAACCCGAGGCGTCGTTCCTCCGCGAGTGAGGGAACGGCAGCTAACCCGGGAAGGGCCGAGCAGGTGAAAGAACAGCGCAGGGTCCAGTGTCGTTCCTCCATGAATGGGGGAGCGACAACCTGGAGAGTATTTCCATTTCTTTTCTATTTATATATATATATATTTTTTTTTTTTGGGCCATCATGATGTTCAGAATGTTCAGTTTTAAACAAAAATTACAAAACATACAAAGAAATAATATGGCTTATTCACAGGAAAAAAGGAAATCAAAAGATACTATCTCTGAGGAAGTTTATTTATTAGAGTTATTTTTTTAAAGATTTATTTATTTATTTGAAAGTAAGAGTTACATAGAGAGAGGAGAGGCAGAGAGAGAGAGGTGTTCTATCCACTGGTTTACTCCCCAATTGGCCGCAACAGCCGGAGCTCTGCAGATCTGAAGCCAGGAGCCAGGAACCAGGAGCCTCTTCTGGGTCTCCCATGCGGGTGCAATGGCCCAAAGACTTGGGCCAGCTTCTACTACTTTCCCCAGCCATAGCAGAGAGCTGGATCGGAAGTGGAGCAGCCGGGACTCAAACTGGCGCCCATATGGGATGCCAGCACTTTAGGCCAGGGTGTTAACCCACTGCGCCACAGCAATGGCCCCTATATTGGAGTTATTAGGCAGACTTCAAGCTAACTGTATTAGATATGCTCAAAAAGGTGAGGAAACCAGACAATGAACTAAAGGACACCAGGAAAACAAAGTCTCAATAAGTGGAGAATAACAAGAAAGAGATAGAAAATATAAAAATGGGATGAGAATTTAAAAAGGAATGATTAAAAGAAGTTCTGCAGGGGCCAGAGTTGTGGTGCAGCATGTTTGGCTGTAGCTGCTGACGCTGCATGCCATATCAGAGTGCCAGGACTATTCCCCTTTGGATCCAGCTTCCTGCTAATGTGCCTGGGAAGGCAGTAGAAGATGGCCCAAGTGCTTGGGCTCCTACCTCCCATGTGGGAGACTCAGATGGAGTTCCTGGCTCCCGGCTTTGGCCTGCCAGAACTGGCTGTTGTGGGCATTTGGAGAATGACCCAGTGGATGAAATCTCCTCCACCCCCCCCCCCCATCCTCCTGTCCCTCTTCCTCTGTCACTTTGTTTTTCAAACAAATGAATACAAATAAATACCTTCATCTAAAAGAAAGAAAAAGAAGTTTTAGGGCTGGTGCTGTGGTGCAGCAGGTTAAGCTGCTGCCTGCGGCATCAGAATCCCATATGGGTGCCAGTTCGAGTCCCGGCTGCTCCACTTCTGATCCAGCTCCCTGCTGATGCACCTGGGAAGGCAGTGGAGGAAGGCCCAAGTCCTTGGGCCCCTGTACCCAGATGTGAGGCCCAAAAGAAACTCCTGGCTTTGGATCAGCCCAGCTCTGGCCATTGCAGACACTTGGGGAGTGAACTCAAGTGGATGGAAGATCTCTCTCTGTCTCTGTCTCTCTCTCTTGCTCTAACTCTGCCTTTCAAATAAATAAATCTTCAATAAAAATTGGAAAAGAATGAAAGCATGAAGAATCTTGGTGTAGTAGAACAAATTATGCCAGAACATTCTATGTATGAGGGACAAAAAGCTATTTTGAAATTAAACTTGACCTATAATTTTTTGGTTTATTAATTTAAAAAAATTTAATATAAAACAACCTTAAACTGTGTATATGTGAGAGATTGCCAATGCAGAACATTTTGTTGCAAATTCTGAAAAGTATGGGGAAAGGAAATCATTCCTGAGCCCAATATTCTGAGATAACTATAACATTTTCCTTACACAGTTTTCTGTACTCTTGTTTTTATCAGGAAACTAATCTTCCTTTATAAACTGATCTATGTTTGGATCAGTGACAATTTAAAAATCAAAACTAGTTTTTATACTCACTAATATCTTGGGTTTGGAAGATTCTAAATATGGTTACTAAAAAAAAGTCAGTTAAATGCAATACAATTATGAAAGCAAAAACACCTTCTTTCAGACACAGCTGCACATTTCTGTTTCTTTTTAAAAACTATGCCCTTGCTACCTAACTCTAGTGCTGAGCTGTCACTGAGAAAAGCAGTTTATTGACAGTAGTACATTAGGTTTAAATGGATTTCTTGGAAGTGAACCAAGTACTACAAATCCCTTACTTAGCAACCAAATCTAAATTGGAAATAAAGAACTTTTCAGACAAATATGCATATGATGCATAGCTCACATTGGCAAGATGGCCAAGAGATATTTCAAAAGAGCAGATTCTATTTGCTCTGGTGGAATAAAATAATCTAAGAGAGATTGATATAGCATTTTAGTAGGGTTAAGAGGCACTCCTCTGTGAGGTTGAGGCCTCTGATCAATCCTGGTAGAGCATTTTGCTTCTCTCCTGCTGTCAGGGACCTTTGTGGAGTCGGTGCTGTGACACAGATTAAGCTGGCTGCAGTGCTGGCATCCCAAGTCTGTTTCTCCAGTTCTAATCCAGCTCCCTGCTAATGTGCAGAGGATGGCCCGTTGGGCCCTTGCACCCATGTGGGAGACCTAGAAGAAGCTCCTGGCTCCTGGCTTCAGCCTGGCCCAGCCCTGGCTGTTATGGACATTTAGGAAGTGAACCAGCAAATGGAAGACCTCTCTCTGTCTCTCCTTCTGTCTCCATAACTCTGCCTTTCCAATAAATAAAATAAATCTTTAAAAAGAAAAAAAGAAAAAGAGATCTGCCTCAGTTCCCATAGCAGAGACCACAGTCTGGAGGCAATCTTGGCCATATGTGCTTGACAGTAGGCTCTTCAATTGCCTTCTACTTAAAATGATTTCAGTCTTCAAAGGAAACAGAAGCCAATGTGGAAGGCAAATGAAGATAATATTCAATCAAAATCTGTATGAAAATAGGCAATGTCTCTGTAGCCTCTCTCTGGTATAACACTCAAGTCAGGATCCAGGATGAAAATACTCTAATCCTTCCAAGACAATCTAAAATTGAAATGTGAAAATATACAGTAAAATGATTTACATTGCTAAATTAATTTTTTCACTTCTTTAGCCTTTATTGTCAAGAAAATTAAGGATGGGGGGAAAAGGTGTCCTGATAAGACTGTTGGTAAGAATGTAAACAAGTATAACCAGCATGTAACACAGTATGTCACTTTCTTAGAAATCTAAAAACAGATCTACCACGTGACTCAGTCATTCCACTCCTGGAAATTTATCCAAAGGAAATGAAATCAACATATGAGTTATCTGTACCCCCATGTTTACAGCAGCTCAACCCACAATAGCTAAGATATTGAATCAATCCAGATATCCATCAACTGATAACTGGATAAAGAAACTGTGGTGTGTATACACACTGGAATACTACTCAGCCATAAACATGGATGATATTTTGTCTTCACAACAAAATGGATGCAACTGCAGACCATTATACTTAGTGAAAAAAGCCAATCCCAAAAAGACAAATATCATGTTTTTCCTGATTTGTAGTACCTAATATACAGAGTATAAAAAATGTAACGTATATGAGTGAAACTGATTATTTTGAGATTTGATCATTGTTTATAGCCCTTGTCTATACTCCTGAGGAATAGTGGTTTCTCTACTTAATACATGTTGAATTCTTTATTTAGTGGATGGTTAGGCTTGTGATTAGAAAGTAAATTGAAAGTATGTGATTGTAAAAGTTAAAAGAAAAATAAAGAATGAGGAGGGAGGATGGGAATGAGGGAGGGAGGGTAGGGTGGGAAGGATCATTATGTTCTTAAAACTGTATATATAAAATTTGTTCTCTTTATATTAAAAAAGAGATAAAAAAGATATATACAAAATTAAAAATCTTGGGGCAGCATTGTGGCTCAGTGGGTAAAGCCAGCTCTTGCAACGCTGGCATCCCATATTACAGTGACGGTTAAGGTCACAGCTGTTTCCCATCCCCTCTGTCACTCTTTCAACTAAATACTAAATCTTTAAAAAATTACATGAATGTGTATGTGTGTTGATGTCTACAAGATATGTTCAATGCTCTAACAAAAATTCATTCAAATGGCAGGAGCCTTTAAAAATATTTCATTCTTTTGAACTACATTTTTTTAAAGATTTATTTATTTATTTTAAAGTCAGAGTTACACAGAGAGAGGAGAGGCAGAGAGAGAGAGAGAGAGAGAGAGAGAGAGAGAGGTCTTCTTCTGCTGGTTCACTCCCCAGTTGGCCGCAACGGCCAGAGCTGCGCCTATCTGAAGCCAGGAGCCAGAAGCTTCTTCTGGATCTTCCATGTGGGTGAAGGGGCCCAAAGACTTGGGACATCTTCTACTGTTTCCCCAGGCCACAGCAGAGATCTGGATCTGAAGTGGAGCAGCTGGGACTTGAACCGCTGCCCATATGGGATGCCAGTGCTGCAGGCGGCAGCTTTATCTATTATGCCACAGCTGCGGCCCCTGAACCACATTTTTAATAAGAATTCCTAGGTTATATGTTGGCTTCTTTTAGGTCCAGCCTAAATTTCTGCCATTGAATATGTAATTCCTCACTGATTAACAATATTATTAGTGATATCCTGAAAAGAACAAGATAGAATTTCAATAATGTGTAAAATATTAAAATGTTAATTATGTCAGCTGTTACCCAATCTGGCAAACTTCAGACATATTATTAGCCTCTAAATAGTATTTGACAGTTAGAAAAAACTGAAGCTGAATCAAAAAGTAGATGTCTTTTAAATTAAAAAAAATCTGAAAATATTCAACATAAAAGTCTAGTAAGCTGGATTTCTGTGTGGCAACTCTAAAAACTATTAACATTTTATTAGCAACCTGTTTTTGTGTCAGACAACATTAAAACATATTCATTCTGGGCCAGCTGGTTTAAGTTCCGGCTGTTCCACTTCCAATCCAGTTCCCTATTAATGTACCTGGGAAATTAGTGGAGGTCGGCCCTAGTGCTTGGGTCCCTGCAACCATCTAGGAGACCTAGAGGAAGCTCCTGGCTCCTGGTTTTGTCCTGGCCAAGCCCCAGCCATGGCCAGCGCTGCACCAATCCAAAGCCAGGAGCCAGGTGCTTCCTCCTGGTCTCCCATGCGGGTGCATGGTCCAAGCACTTGGGTCATCCTCCACTGCACTCCCAGGCCACAGCAGAGAGCTGAACTGGAAGAGGAGCAACCCGGACAGAATCCGGCACCGCAACCGGGACTAGAACCTGGGGTGCCGGCACTGCGGGCGGAGGATTAGCCAAGTGAGCTGTGGCGCCGGCCTGAAGTCCTCTTTTCAATAATTTAGTATTTTCTTACCAGGCTGTTTTCTTTCCAGGCTTCCGGGAACTTGGGTCTCTGTTTTTCCCTAGACACAAGAACCTGCATATCTTCAAAAGTGGGATGGTTTCCAACTTCTGTCTGAAAAGCCATCTGGTACTCTGGTACAGATTCACCTGTATATTTGTAGAAAAATAACAACAGAATACAATTTCCAATTATCACAGATAATAGAGTTAAAGGGGTTATTTCTGATATAAAGTAAGCAAAAAATTATATACATTAAACCCTTTCAGGCACATTTGGAAATCCTAAAGAGATCCTGGTGTGGGTTTAACACATTATTAGAAATGCTACATTTAGAATAATCTCAAATATTTGTTG
This sequence comes from Oryctolagus cuniculus, assembly GCF_964237555.1. NCBI lineage: Eukaryota > Metazoa > Chordata > Mammalia > Lagomorpha > Leporidae > Oryctolagus > Oryctolagus cuniculus. Next base: position 37,469,518 of record NC_091434.1, read on the forward strand.
ATAAATCCAAAGGTAGTTTCAACGATGGATAGGCATTTTAAAAAGGTTTCTAGCTTAGGGGAAAATAAGATTATCATATTTATAATGTATGTTTCATATTTAAAAATATATCAACTCTGATGCCATACAGGAACAGAGAGTGGTGCAGATGAGGAGCAAATCTAAGATTTACTATAACAGACACATCCATAGAATCAAATACAAGTGGGTGGGGTGAATAGTCACCATGTCTCATTATGTCCTTGGCTCTATTATAGTCCAGCCAGATTGTACCAAATGTCACAAATATTTATAATTCCACTTGACAAAAATCAAGATGTTGATTTTTTAAAAATTCCTTGTAACCCTTTTCGCTGTCAATAAACATAATCAACTGCTTGTAATGAAAGCCTTCTGATAGTCACAAATTGTGATTAAATTAACCATGTCAGTAAACAGACTGAGCAACACAGAAGACTCCTGGGACCAACTTTTTTTTTTTTTTTTTAACATTTATTTATTTATTTGAAAGTCAGAGTTACACAAAGAGAGAGGGAGAGGCAGAGAGAGAAAGCCAGAGATCCAAAGAGAGAGAGAGAGAGAGAGAGAGAGAGGTCTTCTGTCCACTGGTTCATTCCCCAAATGGCTGCAATGGCCGAAGCTAGACTGATCTGAAGCCAGGAGCCTGGAGCTTTTTCCAGGTCTTCCACATGGGTGCAGGGGCCAAGGACTTGGACCATCTTCCATTGCTTTTATAGGCCCTAGCAGAGAGCTGATCAGAAGTAGAGCAGCTGGGACTCGAACCAGCACCCATATGCCTCAGTGCCAGTCCGACCATTGGTTTTTAAATGTTGGTTCCGGGGCCGACGCTGTGGCATAGTGGGTAAAGCCGCCACCTGTACTGCCAGCATCCCATATGGGCACTGGTTCGAGTCCCAGCTGCTCCACTTCTGATCCAGTTCTCTGCTATGGCCTAGGAAAGCAATGGAAGATGTTTCAAGTCCTTGGCCCCTGCACCCGAGTGGAAGACCTGGAAGAAGCTCCAGGCTCCTGGCTTCAGATCAGTCTAGCTTTGGCCACTGCAGCCATTTGGGGAGTGAACCAGTGGACAGAAGACCTCTCTTGTTCTCTCTCCCTCTGCCCCTCTGAAACTCTATCTTTCAAATAAATAAATCTTTGATTAAAAAAAAAAATCAAAAAAAACAATGGTTGGGGCCTGCGCTGTACCACCATTGGCAGTGCCAGCATCCCATATGGGTGCCAGTTTGAGTCCCAGCTGTTCTACTTCTGATCCAGCTCCTTGCTAATGTGCCTGGGAAAGCAGGAGAATATGACCCAAATTGGGCCCCTGCACCCTTGTGGGAAATCTGGGTGAAGCTCCTGGCTTCTGGCTTTGGCCTGACCAAGCCCTGGCTGTTCCAGCCACTTGGGGAGTGAACCAGCAGATGAAAAATCTCTCTCTGTCTTTCCTCCTCACTATATAACTCTGCCTTTCAAATAAAATAAAAAATCTTTATAAAAATTTTTTAAAAAATTATCAAAATTCTACCAAATCTTCATGGTTCTATATATAATTGTTCAATAGACACTTTGTTTAAATCTAATGGTATCAGGCACTTATGGACACAATGATGAGTGCCAATAACAAACATCATGGGAAATATCATACTTACTGGACTTAAAACTTTACAGATGGGGCCCAGCACTGTGGCGTAGTGGCTAAAGCCACCGTTTGCAGTGGGGCATCCTATATGGGCACTGGTCTGTGTCTGGCTGCTGCACTTCTGACCCAGCTCCCTGCTAATGGGCCTGGGAAAGCAGCAGAAGATGGCCCAAGTCCTTGCATCCCTGAACCCTCCTGGCTTTGGATCAGCCTAGCCCTGGCCGTTGTGGCCATTTGGGAAATGAACTAGTAGATGGAAAACTGATAGATTTCTCCCTTCCCCCCATAACTCCGACTTTCAAATAATTTTTTAAAAAGGTTCTTTAAAAATGCTTTGTAAGAATTTTATGATTATTATATGCTATTCTCTCTCTCTCTCTTTTTTTTTTTTTTTTTGACAGGCAGAGTGGACAGTGAGAGAGAGAGAGAGAGACAGAGAGAAAGGTCTTCCTTTGCCGTTGGTTCACCCTCCAATGGCCGCCGCGGCCGGCGCGCTGCGGCCAGCACACCGCGCTGATCCGATGGCAGGAGCCAGGTACCCATCCTGGTCTCCCATGGGGTGCAGGGCCCAAGTACTTGGGCCATCCTCCACTGCACTCCCGGGCCACAGCAGAGAGCTGGCCTGGAAGAGGGGCAACCGGGACAGAATCCGGCACCCCGACCGGGACTAGAACCCGGTGTGCCGGTGCCGCAAGGCGGAGGATTAGCCTAGTGAGCTGCGGCACCGGCCTATATGCTATTCTCTAAGTTTGGTAATACTTCTATGTGATTCTTTTATTCTTTTCAACTTTTACCCCATATCGTTAAAATTTGAGAGCCCTTTACCCACCTGTATTTCTCCATACTTTTCCCTCCTGTAACCTCTGTAATATGATTTCTGTCTTTCCTATTCATAAAAAACCCTCTAAGAATATAAGGTACCTGCTTTTCAAATTTGAAGATCATTCTTCAATTGTATTTCCTGCTGACCTTTCAATTATATCTACTACCCTCAATTTGGCTCTAAAAGCTTTCTAACACTTACTTCTTAGACAACATGAATTTTCATTATTCTCACTATTTTTCTGATTGCTTGTCTTCTTAACTAACCTAGCTGGCAGATATTCAGTCTTTAATAATTAGTTTTTCTTTCTCTTTATTTGTTGTTAGGGGAGTACATGTACTCATAAGTTTTTGTTTACCATCTTTATACAGACAATTCATGAATAACCATTCTTAATTTTCTCTATATCTTCTTTGTTCTTTTAAATTATCCACAAGTAAATTCTTCAGTTATCAATAAGTCTCCAGAATTAACACATTTTTCTAACAAGCCCATATTTCCTTCCAAGTTCCTGGCTGCTACCCTGTTTCTCAACCTCTAAAAATTTCTCAGCTCCTTTAACTTTTATTCTTCTGGCAGTTAACTGGAACTATAGATTTCTTGTCTGCATTTTCTCTCAAATGTACATCTCCTTCCCCATTTCCATATCCAAAATTATAGAGTATTTTATTTTAAATGATTTATTGAGGCCAGTGCCTCGGCTCACTAGGCTAATCCTCCACCTCTGGCGCCGGCACCCCAGGTTCTAGTCCCGGTTGCTCCTCTTCCAGTCCAGCTCTCTGCTGTGGCCCAGGAAAACAGTGGAGGATGGCCCAAGTGCTTGGGCCTTGCACCCGCATGGGAGACCAGGAGGAAGCACCTGGCTCCTGGCTTCGGATCGGTGCAGCGTGCCAGCCATAGTGGCCATTTGGGGGGTGAACCAACGGAGGGAAGACCTTTCTCTCTGTCTGTCTCTGTCTAACTCTGCCTGTCAAAAAAAAAAAAAAAAAAAAAAAAAAAAAGATGTATTGATTTATTTGAAAGGCAGAGTTACAGAGCGAGGGGAAGAGACATCGAGAGAGATATTCCATCTACTGGTTGCTTCCCAAATGGCTGCAATGGCTGGGGCCGGACCAGCCGAAGCCGAGCCAAGAGCTTCATCTGAGTCTCCCACATGGTTGCAGGGGCCCAAGGACTTGAGCCATCTTCCACTTTTTCAGGCACACCAGCAGGGAGCAGAATCAGAAGTAGAGACACTAGGACATGAACTGGGGCCATATGGGAAGTCAGCATTCTGGTGCAGCACCAGTTCCAAGAATATATAGTATCATAATGCAACTCTCTTCTTACTTATTTGTTTTATTTTTTATTGTGGTAAAATATGTATAACAATTATCTTAATAATTTTTCAGTGTACAGTTCTGAGGCATTGAGTATATTTACACTGCTCTGCAACTGTTATTACCATTCATCTATAGCACTTTTTTCAAAATTCCAAAGCAAAATTCTGCACCATCAAACAAAAGCAGTCCATTTTTTTCCCATTTTAAGCGCCTTTTTAATTTTTAAAATTTATTTATTTGAAAGACAGAAACAGAGAGAGAGAGACAGATAATCAGAGAGACATCTCCTGTTCACTGACTTATTCCTTAAATGCCCCCTAACAGCTAGGGATAAGCCAGAAGTTTGAAGTCTATCTGGGTCTGCCATGTGGGTGCCAGGAAACCTACTACTTGCTATCCCATCACCTGCTGCTTCTCAGGATGTGTATTAGCAGGCAGCTGGAATCAAAAGTGGAGCTGAGACTTGAACTCAGGCACTTTGATACAGGTTGTTCTAGGCAGTGTCATAATGGCTGCGTCAAACTCTTATCCCTCTATTTTATCTTTTATTAAAGATATATTTGGCCGGCGCCGCGGCTCAGTAGGCTAATCCTCCGCCTTGCAGTGTCAGCACACCGGGTTCTAGTCCCGGTCGGGGTGCCGGATTCTGTCCCGGTTGCCCCTCTTCCAGGCCAGCTCTCTGCTGTGGCCAGGGAGTGCAGTGGAGGATGGCCCAGGTGCTTGGGCCCTGCACCCATATGGGAGACCAGGAGAGGCACCTGGCTCCTGCCTTCGGATAGGCGTGGTGCGCCCGCAGCGCGCCGGCCGCGGCGGCCATTGGAGGGTGAACCAACGGCAAAGGAAGACCTTTCTCTCTGTCTCTCTGTCTCTCTCACTGTCCACTCTGCCTGTCCAAAAAAAAAAAAAAAAAGATATATTTATGGGGCTGGCACTGTGGTGCAGTGGGTAAAGCCACTGCCTGCAGCATTAGCATTCCATATGGGCACCAGTTTTAAGTCCTGGCTGTTCCACTTCTGATCCAGCTCCCTACTGATATACCTGGGAAATCTGCAGAATATGGCCTTAGTACTTGGGCACCTGCACCCACATGCGAGACTCGCATGAAGCTCCTGGCTCCTCCCCTTCAGCCTGGCCCAGTGCTGGCTGTTGCAGCCATTTGTGGAGTAAACTAGCAGATAAAAGTGCTCGCTCTCTCTCTCTCTCGATCTCTCTGCCTTTCAAATAAATAATCTTTTTTTTAAGTTTAGTAATACATCTACAAGATTCTTTTATTCTTTTCAACTTCTACCCATATTGTATCATACCCTAATCATCTTTAAAGATTTATTTATTTATTTGAAAGGCAGAACAACAGAGAGAAAGAAAGAGATGGGGGAGGGAGAGGGATCTTCCTTGTACTGGTTCATTTCCCAAACAACCAGGTCTGTACTGGGCTGAAGCGAGGCATTCTTTCCTGGTCTCTCATGTGGGTGTCAGGGGTACAAGTACTTAGGTCAACTTCTGCTGCCTTCCCAGGTGCATTCGTAGGAAGATGGACTAGAAGGAGAGTGGCCATGATGTGAACCAGCACTGGGTATGGGATATTAGGGTTGCAAGGAGCAGCTTAACCCCGTGACACAACACTGACCTCTTGCCCTTCTATTTTAATTTATTCTATATATCTACTAAAATAATCTCTGCAAACAAGATTTAATTATCTTTTCCTATTCAAACATCTGGTATTGCTTTTTGTTTATAATATCAAAAGCAATAATCACACAGGAGACTTGAAGAAGTAAGGTAGCATGATGCCTCCAAAAGAACATAATGCTCCTCCAGAATTAGACCCTGAACTGAACGATCTATGAATAACAGATACAGAATTCAAAGTAATGATTGTAAGGAAACTCAACAAGATGCAAGAGAATATGGATGGATTAAATAAATGAGAAAATCAGTGAGTGACATAAATGAAAATATTGCTAAGGAGATAGAACTTGTTAAGAACAATCAAATAGAAATTTTAGAGACTGAAATCTTCAATCAGTGAAATAAAAAAAATGTGACTGAGAGCTTTAATAGCAGGATAGACCAAATGGAGGAAAGAATTTCTGATCTTGAGAACAAAAATTTTGAAATAACCCAACCAGAAAAAAAATAAAGAGAAAATAATTGAAAAGAATAAAGTCTACACAAAATATGGGATGTCATTAAATGATCAAATATTTGTATAATAGGTATTCCTGAAGGAAAAGAAAAGGAAAAAGGCATTGAGAACCTGCTAAATGAAATAATAGTTGAAAATTTCCCAGGTCTTGAAAGAGACATGGACATCCAGATATAAGAGGCTTAAAGAATCCCAAGCAGACTCAACCAAAAAAGGTCTTCTCCAAGGCATATTGTCATCAAATTGTCAAAAGTTTAAGACAAGGAGACAATCCTAAAGACAGTAAGAAAAAAGTGTCAAGTTACATATAAAGGAAAATCAATTAGATTAACATCAGACTTCTCAGTGGAAACCCTACAGGCCAGAAGAGAGTGGGATGATATATTCAAGGTCTTAAAAGAAAAAAACTTCCAACTGAGAATATTATATCCAGTGAAGCTATCCTTTAAAAGTGAAGGAGAAATAAAGTATTTTTCAATCCAAAAATTGTACTTTTGAAATTTATATTCATTAAATAAAAGTTTTCTTAAAAAATAAAAAAAAAAAGTATTTTTCGGATAAACAAAAACAGAATTTACCACCTCCAGACCAGCCTTACAAGAAAATTCTGAAGGGTGTCTACATCAGAAGTACACACAAGGGGCCGGCACTGTGACATAGCAGTTGTAAAGCTGCTGCCTGTGACGCTGGCACACATATAGGTACCAGTTCATGTCCCAGCTGCTCCACTTCTAATCCAGCTCCCTGCTGATGTGCCTGGGAAAGCAGCAAAGAATGGCTCAGGTCCTTGGGCCCCTGCCACCCATGTGGGAGACCTGGAGGAAGCTCCTGGCTCCTGGCTTTGAAACAGCCCAACTCCAGCTATTGCAGCCATTTATGTTGCGGCCATCTGGGGAGTGAACCAGCGAATGGAAGATTGATATTCTGTGTGTGTGTGTGTGTGTGTGTGTGTGTCTTTCTCTCATGAAAACACAGGGTACTATCAAATTAACTAACAGACCAGGTAGAATCATTATTCAATCAACAAGATGACAGGTCTTAGTTCTTATCTATCAATACTAACTTTGAATGTAAATGGATTAAATTCACCAACCAAAAGACTTACATTGGCTGAATGGATTAAAAAAAAAAAAACGAACCCACTATATGCTGCCTACAAGAAACTCACTTCACAAAGATACCACAGACTGAAAGTAAGAGTGGGAAAAAGACACCAGACAAACGGAAACCAAAAGTAAGCAAGCATAACAATCCTGATATTAGATAAAACAGTCTTTAAATCAAAAACTGTAAAAACAGATAAAGGAGGACATTACATTTTGATAAAATGTTCAATTCATCAGGAAGACATAATAATATTAAATATATATGTACCCAACATAAGACCACCCAGATATATACAAAAATATTATTATTTATAGCAGTAAAGTGCTTCATTAAAAAAAAAAAAGAGAGAAACATCGCAAATTAAAGATTTAATGGTGCATCTTGAAGACGGAGTGCTTGGGCTCCTGCAACCACATGGGAGAGACCAGGAGGTCTCTTGGCTCCTGGCTTTGGATTGGCCCAGCTCTGGCCATTGCAGACATTTGGGGAGTGAGCCAGTGCATGGAGGACCTTTCTCTCTGTCTCTCCCTCTTTCTTTCTGTAAATCTCTCAAATAAATAAATAAATAAATAATTTTTTTAAAAAAAAGAAAGGGCATCAAAATTGGAAAAGAAAAAGTCAACTTATCCACATTTGAGGATGACCTGTTGTACATGGAAAAACCTAAACAGTACCAAAAAGCTGTTGGAATTGATAACTCAATTCAGTAAAGTTGCAGGTTACAAAAAAAATACCAAAAGAAAACAAGTATCTTTTTAGATATTAATGATGAACTTAGAGAAAGAGAAATCAAGACAGAAATCCCATTCACAATAGACACCAAAAAGATCAAATATTTATGAATAAATTTAACCAAAGAAGTGAAATATCTCTACAATGAAAAGTACCCAACACTGATGAAAGAAATAATCAAGGCCACACACACAAACACAAATGTCGCTCCCCTACTCGCAGAGGATGACACCGGACCCTGCGCTGTTCTTTTTGCCCAGCCCTTCCCGGGTTTGCTGCCGCTCCCCTCAGCCTCCGCGGAGGGGCGGCACCCCCGCCGCTTCCCCCGCTTCCGCGGAGTGGCGGCACACCGCCGGCCGGCTCTCTCAGGGGTTCCTCAGATGTTCCTTCCGCATGTTGTCTCTCTCCTCCTTTATAGTCCTCTTCCACCAATCCCAACTCTGCTGACGTTCTCTCCCCACACGCTGAGCACGCTGCTCTCCTCCAATCAGGAGCAGGATCAGCTCCTGTAGCTTGTTAGCTGAGTTGGTGAGGCAGCTGTGTGGAAGTTGTTTATTCCCTCTCAGCGCCATACGGTGGGAGATCAGATGCACAGAATTAGTCCTAGCAGATCCAGTAATTTAGTCTAGTCTTGGTTGCTCCCCACAGATCCCCCTTTCTTTTTATTCTTTAAGGTGTTGATACGCGCCTGTCTTCAGTGCCCCGCGGCGCACACTCTGCTCTGCTAGAGTTGCCCACAGGTGCTTATCGCCCTACCAATCAGGCAAACCGAATCCGAGTCCTCTCATCACCATGTTATGGGGAGACTTTTAGGTGCTGATGCATGCCTGTGTTTGGTGCCCTGCGGCACATACTCTGCTCTGCTCTGCTCTGCTAGAGTTGCCCGCAGGTGCTTATCGCCCTACCAATCAGGCAAACCGAATCCGGGTCCTCTCATTGCCATGTTGTGGGGAGACTTTTAGGCGCTGATGCGTGCCTGTGTTCGGTGCCCTGCGGCGAATACTCTGCTCTGCTCTGCTAGAGTTGCCCACAGGTGCTTATCGCCTTACTAATCAGGCAGACCGAATCTGAGCCCTCTCATCGCTATGTTGCGGGGAGGCCTTTTTTATTTTTCTCTATTTCTATCTCCGGGCATTCCTATTTCTCTTATTTTACTTCTATCTTCCGGCATTCTTATTCCTCCTATCTGCGCGGCTTCCTGGCTCCGCGTCCACACCCTTCGCGCTTGCCCTGCGGCCTCCGCACTCGCCCTGCGCTTTCCGCGCTTGGCGGCTTCTGCAAATCATGGCCTAGCTTACATTTCTGCTACAGCTAAGTTTTCCGTCTTTGTTCCCCGGGCTAACCTGACGAATCCCAACCTAGCTTACGTCTCCGCTTCAGCCTACCCCCACAGCTTCACTTTCCCCTAGCTTATATTTTTCTCTCCCCGGTACTTTTCCTAGCTTTCTTCCAGCATTATTTCTCTCTCATTTCTCCTAGCTTCTCCCCAGAGTCCGTATCCAAGTCTAAGTTTTTTCTAGCTTTCACTTTCGCTTTCAATCTTAGATTTCTCCTAGCTTCTCCCCGCAGTCCGTATCCGAGTCTATGCCTACGCTTTCGCTAGCTTCTCCCGGCACTTTTTCCGTCTGGCTTTTCCCTAGGCTCTCCCTAGTCTCTCTCCGATATTTTCCCGCTTCTTCCCTCCTAAGTTTCATATCCAAGTCACAGCACCATTATGTTGCTTCCCCACTCGCGGAGGAATGACACTGGACCCTGCGCTGTTCTTTTTGCCCGGCCCTTCCCGGGTTTGCCGCCGCTCCCCCCCCCCCCCCCCCCCGCGGAGGAGTGGCACACTGCCGGCCGGCTCTCTTCAACAAATGTGCTGGGAAAAGTGTATGTATTCATGTAGAAGAATGAAATCAGATCCATACCTCTCACGATATACGAAAATCAGTTCCAGATGAATCAAAGACCTACCTTTAAGACCTGAGACTATGAAGTTACTGAAAGAGTACTCCAAGACATTGGCGCAGGGGAAGACATTTTGGACAAGACCCCCAAAGTATAGGAAACAAAAGCAAAACTAAGCAAATGGGACTACACTAAACTCAGAAGCTTGCACACCAGTAAAGGAAACAATCAGTCAAATGAAGAGACATCCAACAAAATGGGAAAAAAAAAAACATTTGCAAACTACATATCTGACACAAGATTAATATCCCAAATATATCAGCAACTTAAAAAAAAACAGTAACAATAACAAAAAACAACCAATCTAGTTGAGAAATGGGCAAAGGATTTCTTTCTTTCTTTCTTTCTTTCTTTCTTTCTTTCTTTCTTTCTCTCTCTCTCTCTCTCTCTCTCTCTCTCTCTCTCTTTCTCTTTCTCTTTCTCTCTTTCTCTCTTTTTGACAGATAGACAGTGAGAGAGAGAGACAGAGAGAAAGGTCTTCCTTCCATTGGTTCACTCCCCAAATGTCTGCTACGGCCGGAGCTGTGCCCATCTGAAGCCAGGAGCCAGGTGCTTCCTCCTGGTCTCCATGCGGGTGCAGGGCCCCAAGCATCCTCCACTGCCTTCCGGGGCCACAGCAGAGAGCTTGACTGGAAGAGGAGCAACCTGGACTAGAACCTGGCATCACATGGGATACCGGTGCCATGAGCGGAGGATTTAACAAGTGAGCCATGGCGCTGGCCCCAAAGGATTCCAATAGACAGTTCTCAATAGAGGAAACACAAATGGCCAACAAATATATGAAAAAAGGTTCAACATCACTAGCAAATCAAAACCACAATGAGGTATAACCTCACCCCTGTCAGAATGGCTAAAATCCGAAACACAGAGAGTAATAAATGCTGGCGAAGACGTGGAAAAAGGGGAACACTTATATACTGCTGGTGGGAATGCAAATTAGTACAGCCACTGTGGAAAACAGTGTGGATGGCTGGCACCATGGCTCACTAGGCTAATCCTCCACCTGCGATGCCAGCACCCCCGGGTTCTAGTCCCGGTTGGGGCGCTGAATTCTGTCCCAGTTTCCTCTTCCAGTCCAGCTCTCTGCTGTGGTCCGGGAGTGCAGTGGAGAATGGCCCAGGTCCTTGGCCCCTGCACCCGCATGGGAGACCAGGAGGAAGCACCTGGCTCCTGGCTTCCAATCGGCGCAGCACACCGGCCACAACGCGCCAGCCGTAGTGGCCACTTGGGGGTTGAACCAACGGAAAAAGGAAGACCTTTCCCTCTGTCTCTCTCTCTCTGTGTTTAACTCTGCCTGTCAAAAAAAAAAAAAAAAAAAAAAAAAATTAAAAAAGAAAACAGTGTGGAGATTTCTTAAAAAACTAGAAATAGGGGCCAGTACTGTGGTGCAGTGGCTTAGGCAGTCACAAGGGGCTGACATCTCCTATGAATGCTGGTACAAGTCCTGGATGCTCCACTTCCAATCCAGCTCCCTGCTAATGCACCTGGGAAAGCAGCGGAGGATGGCCCAAGTGCTTGGGCTTCTGTGCCCACATGAGGGACCTGGTTGAACCTCTGGCTCCTGGATTTGGTATGCTATGGTCCTGGCTGTTGAGGCCATTTGAGGAGTGAACTAGAGGATGGAAGTTGTCTCTTTCTCTCTGCCTCTGCTTCTCCTTCTTTTTAACTCCACCATCCAAATAAATAAATAAATCTTAAAAAAAAAAGAAAAGAAAAGAAACTAGACATGGGGCTGGCACTGTGGCATAGTGGATAAAGTCACTGTATGCAGTGCCAGAATCCTGTATGCATACTGGTTCAAGTCCTGGCTACTCCATTTCCAATCCAGCTCCCTGTTAATGCACCTGGGAAAGCAGTGGAAGATGGCCCAAAGGATTGGGCCCCTGCACCAATGTGGGAGACTCGGAAGAAGTTCCTGGTTCCTGGCTTTGAACCAGTCCAGCTCTGGCCATTGCAGATCATTTGGGGAATGAACCAACAGATGGAAGACCTCTCTGTCTCTCCCTCTCTCTCTCTGTTACTTTCTTTCAAATAAAATCAGCAAATCATAAAAACAACAAAAACTAGAAATATACTTGTCAAATGATTCAGCAATCCCACTACTGGGTGCATACCCAAAACACTTGGACATAACGTATCAAAGAGATACCTGCACCACCATGTTCATAGCAGCATTGTTCAAAATAGCCAAAATTTGGAACCAACCAAGTGTCTATCATCACAAGAATGGATAAAGAAAATGTATATATACACTATTGAACATTCAGCTATAAAAAAGAATGGAATTCTACCATCTGCAGCAAAATGGATGCAACTGGAAGACATCATGTTGAGTGAAATAAGCTTGACCCAGAAAGACAAATACCAAATGTTCTCCCTTATATGTGGGAGCTAAAATTTAAAAAACAAACAAAAAAGAAAAAGAAAGAAATGTCTATGTATCAATATTGCTGCAAATAGTTTTGTAAAACTTCATTTTATAACTATGTCAAATCAATAGTTAAGAATGCCATATACTACTATAGTTTTAATGATCTGTGATTACTTTAAAATTTACTGCATGTAGGTGAAATGGTCATTTTTCCATTCAGTTATTGTTTATAGCCATTGTCTATATTCTCATTAACTAGGGTCTTTTTGTTTGTTAAATGTCTTAGTTAGTGAAGCATTTTTACAGTAAGGTAATTTTAAAATGTTATCTCAAAAACTTAAAGACCAGACAGAACATAAGGGAGAAGGAAAGAGGATGGGAAGGAGAGAGGAGGAGGGAGGGAGTGAAGAAGGGAATATTATATTCTTAGAATTGTATCTATAAATCATATTGAATCTGCTAAAAATTAATCAAAAGTCAAAATTTAATATTTAAAAACAAAAACCAAAAAAACTAAAAGCAAGTCATTCTTTCAAGAGTTTTTTAAAAATGCTGCTGTGTATTAACGCTGATGAAAGAATCACCGTAGCCAGACATGCTTACAAAACAAAAATCCTGGGTTCTCAAATTAAAAAACAACAGGGGCTGGCGCTGTGGCGCAGCAGGTTAAGGCCCTGGCCTGAAGCACTGGCATCCCATATGGGCGCCGGTTCTAGTCCTGGCTGCTCCAATTCTGATCCAGCTCTCTGCTATGGCCTGGGAAAACAGTGGAAGATGGCCCAAGTCCTTGGGCCCCTGTTCTCACATGGGAGACCTGGAAGAAGCTCCTGTCTCCTGGCTTCGGATTGGCGCAGCTCCGGCTGTTGCGGCCATCTGGGGAGTGAACCAACGGATGGAAGACCTCTCTGTCTCTCTCTCTCTCTGTAACTCTGTCTTTCAAATAAATAAAATAAATCTTAAAAAAATAAACTACAAACTGATCAAAGTTCTAATCATAGATTATTTGCGATACCAGAGTAATTATTGCTATTTTCAGAAAAATGCCTGAATGGAGTCTCTGTACTTCTAATTGACTAGAAAACATTTCCTGCTAAATAATAATTGATTGATCTGTATTAATCTCAATAATTATTATTTTTTAAAAAGTTGCTGATTTTTTGAAGTCTTTTTTTTCTTTAAGATTTATTTATTTATTTGGAAGGCAGAGTTACAGAAAGGCAGACAGAGAGAGATAGAGAGAGGTCTTCCATCTGCTGGTTCACTCCCCAAATGGCCACACGGCTCTAGGCAGGCCGAACTGAAGCCAGGAGCCAGGAGCTTCTTCCAGGTCTTGCATGCGGGTGCAGGGGCCCAAGGACTTGGGCCATCTTCCCAGGCATATCAGCGGGGAGATGGATTGGAAGCAGAAAAGAAGTCAGGACTCAAATTGTTACCCACATGGGATGCTAGCATCACAGGTGGCAGCCTAATTGGCTATGACACAAGCTGTCCCCAGTAATCTTTATTCTATTTAATTATAGTTTAGAATTATAAGCTAGCCGGCGCCGCGGCTCACTCCGCATGCGGCGCCAGCACCCCAGGTTCTAGGCCCGATCGGGCGCCGGATTCTGTCCTGGTTGCTCCTCTTCCAGGCCAGCTCTCTGCTATGGCCAGGGAGGGCAGTGGAGGATGGCCCAAGTGCTTGGGCCCTGCACCCTCATGGGAGACCAGGAGGAAGCACCTGGCTCCTGGCTTCGGATTGGCATGGTGCGCTGGCTGTAGCGGCCACTTGGAGGGTGAACCAACGGTAAAGGAAGACCTTTCTCTCTGTCTCTCTCTCTCTCTCACTGTCTAACTCTGCCTGTCAAAAATTAAAAAAAATTTTTTTTTAAAAATTAGAATTATAAACTAATGTTTAAGGTCTTTAAAACAAAACAATCAACTCCACCATTGATCTGCTTTTATTAAATAGCTCAATTTCATAAATCTGTCCAAAGCTTGGTTCCTTTGACTGATACTATTCCTCTAAGTCAGAGACCACATACGTCAAACCATTCTGTAAAGCACCTAGAAAAAATATGCAATGTACAGACTTGAAGTTAAAGCTTTCATATAACAATAGTGATATAACCCTAACAAGGGAAAAAAAGGCCTCTATAAATCCATGATTATTTCAAGTAAGCATCAAATAAGACTTCATAGTAAACGAATATTCTTGAAAAGAAGGAAGGAGAGGAGGAAAAGGGAGGGACAAAAAAAAGGAAAGAAGGAAAAGAGGGAAGGAGAAAGGGAGGAAAGAAGGCAGGAAGGACAAAGTGCTCACAAATGATTCACTGCTAATTACTTACAAAGTGAACTCAGGAAACAGCCTAAGTGCAGCTGTCACATTGCTCAGGGGGTATATGAAGAAAATGATGACTGCTAAAGGAACCATGATGACTACTAAAGGAATCAGAGACCAAACTAAACACAGATAAACTCTTACTGGCAATTAATCACACTGCACTCAAAAATTAACTTCCTGATTTACTTCCTTCAGCTTATAATGTTTCTGAACACTAGATGGCAATAAACTAAAGTTTAAACCAAAGTACAAAGTACAAAGATTAAATAACTAGGTTATTTAATATAGATAGAAAAATAAGATATAGTTGCTCTACTTTAAAATATATCAACTTTTGACAGCAGTTCTTACCTGGGAAGAGGTCTGTACATCTCATAAATATCTCCCAGTAGATTAGTCCAAGTGCATACATGTCTACTTGTTTCAAAGCTGATTCACAGTCCCTCAGGTTCACAGCTCCTTCTAGCACTTCTGGTGCCATATATCTGATTGTGCCAACCTGATAAATTAGTGATATTTTTCAGAAATATAATGCAGCATATTATAAAGGGTAGACATCAGAAGATTTATGTAAATTTTAGTTATGGCAGTGATATATTACCTGACCCTAAGCATTTCAAATGAGCCTTTGTATTCTAATTTTATCTATAAAATGCCCTCTTTGAATAATTAAACTGTGGCAAATCTATTTTAGTGAATATTATTCATCAATCAAAATGAATAAGTAGACATTTCTATGTATATCAATATATAAAACTTGTAAGAGGGGCAAGTGTTTGGCACAGCAGTTAAGAATAAACTTGGAGTGCCTGCATCCTGTATCAAAGTGCCTGGGTTTAAGTCCCAGCTATGCTCCTGGCTCCAGTTTCCTGCTAATCATGGGAGGCAGCAGGTGATGGCACAAATGGTTGGATCCCTGCCACCCCTGTGTAGGAGACTTAGATTTGGTTCCCAGCTGATGCAAGGATTTGGGGAGTGAACCAGTGATCTATTTATGTCTGTCTGTTTCTCTCTCTCTTTATTCATTTGAAAGATTGAAAGGGAGAGAAAGACAGAGACAGAGACAGAGACAGAATCTTCCATTCACTAGTTCTCTCTCCAAATGGCCACAACAACCAGCTATGGGCTAGGCTGAAGTCAACAGCAAGGAACTCCACCCTGGCCTCCCACATGGGTGGCAGGAACACTCCGACAGGAGACCTGGCATCACAAGCTGTGGCTTAATCCACTGTACCACAATGCCAGCCCCCTTCTGTATTACTAATAAATGAACAGAAAACTTTTTAAAATCTGTAAGACACAGTAAGAAAATTATAATTAATAAGTAACCATTAATATTTTTAAAAAGTCACAAAAACACAAATATATGTATAGACACATTATCTCCAAAGAGAAAAAAGTTGGAAAGTGTAGGTTTGATACTAATGGTGGAAGACGGACTGTCCTATCTCAAACTTGGTAATTTTACTGTTGTTTTTTTTTTTTTAAAGATCTATTTATTTATTTAAAAGGCAGAGTTACAGAGAAAGAGACAGAGAGTGAAAAGAGAGATATCTTCTACTCACTGGCTCATCCCCCAAATGGCTGCCAAGGCCAGGGATGGGCCAGGCTGAAACCAGGAGCTGGGAACTCCACCTGGGGCTCCCATGTGGAAGGCAGATGCCCCAGCACTTGGGCCATCTTCTGCTGCTTTCCCAGGAGAATCAGCAGTGAGCTGGATCAGAAGTAGAACCGCTGAGACTTGAACCAGCGCTCACATGGGATGCCAGCATTGCAGCTGGTAGTTAAATCTGTTGCGCCACAAAGTGAGCCCTTGGAACTTTTCTCTTGCTTCAAAAATGAGGATTAGCGGGGGCCAGCACCATAGCATAATAGGTAAAGCCTCTGCTTGCGGGGCCGGCATTCCATATGGGCACCAGTTTGAGTCCCAAAAGTGCTCCATTTCCAATCCAGCTCTCTGCTACGGCCTGGGAAAGCAGTAGAAGATGGCCCAAGTCCTTGGGCCACTGCACCTGCATGGGAGACCTAGAGGAAGCTCCTGGCTCCTGGCTTTGGACTGGCCCAGCTTCAGCCATTGTGGTCATTTGGGGAGTGAACCAGCAGATGGAAGACCCCTCTCTCTTTCTGCCTCTGCCTCTCTGTAATTCTGCCTTTCAAATAAATAAATAAATCTTTTAAAAAAGCAAAACAAAACAAAACAAAACAAAACAAAACAAAACAAAACAAAAATAGGGGTTGGAATAGTGGCACAGAAAGTTAAAGTTAAACTACAGCCTATGACACCATTATCCCGGTTCAAGTCCCATCTACTCTGCTTTCAATCTTGTTTCTGGCTATCGTGCCTGGGAAGGCAACAGAAAATGGTTCAAGAATCTGGGTCCCTGTCACTCATGTGAGAAACTGGGATGGAGTTCCTGACTCCTGGCTTTGGCCTGGCCCTGCCCTGGCTATTGAGGCCATTTGAATAGTGAACTAGCAGACAGAAGATCCCTTCCTCTCTGCGTCCCTCTCTCCCTCCCTCTAGCTCTGCCATTCAAATAAATCTTTAAAAGAAAAATGAGATGGCACTGACTGGCACTGTGACACAGTTGTTTAAGGTGGCCAACATCTCATTCTGGAATGCCAGTTTGAGTCCTGCCTGCTCTGTTTTCAATACATCTCACTGCTAATGTACCAGGGAAGGCAAGGGATGATGGTCCAAGTACTTTGGTCCCTGCTACCCATGTGGGAGACCAGGAGGGAGTTCCTGGCTCCTGGCTTCAGCTTGGCACAGACCTGGCTACGGATGCCATTTGGAGAATGAACCAGCAGATGGAAGGTTCTCTGTCTCTCTCTTGCTCTGGCTTTCAAATCTTTGAGAGAGAAAGAGAGAGAGAGAGAGAGAGAGAGCACATGAGCGAGCAGGGACTGGGATTGAGGCATGGTGGGTTAAATCCCTGCTTACGATGCCAACATCTCATACTGGAATGCTAGTTCAAGTCCTGGCTATACTGTTTCCTATTCAGCTCCCTGCTAATGTGCTGGGGAAGGCAGGAGATGATGGTCCAAGTACCCAAGTACCTGGTTGAAGCCCTGGCTCCTGGTTTTGGCTTGGTCCAGACCTGGCTATTGAGGCAAGTTGGGGAGTGAATACCACAAGAAAAACTGATGTCTCTCTCCCCACCTCCTGCCTTTCCTTCTTGGATATTCCATCTTTAAAATAATAAGTAAATCTTAAAAAAAAGTGAGATAGAAGTCAGTGATTCCCAAAATAAACTGATGAACTTTACAAAGGCTCTTATGTAGTGTCTTTGGTGTTTCCAAATTTTATAAATCTCAATATTCCGTAATTGGCAGTATATAAGGACAATTGTCCTCAGCAGTGGATTTTTTAGTGCAATTCATTCATAATTTTAGTTATTTATTTATTTATTTGTTTGTTTTTTATTTCAGGCAGAGTTACAGAGAGGGAGAGACAGAGAGAGAGGTCTTCCATCTGCTGGTTCACTCCCCAGGCGACCGCAATGGCCAGAGCTGCACTGTCCAAAGCCAGGAGACAGGAGCTTCTTACGGGTCTCCCACATGGCTGCAGGGACCCAAGGACTTCGGCCATCTTCTATTTTCCTAGGCCATAGCAGAGAGCTGGATTGGAAGAGGAGCAGCCGGGACACAAACTGGTGCCCATAGGGAATGCCGGCCCCGCAGGCGAAGGCTTAGCCTACTAAGTCATAGCACCAGTCCACATAATTTCAAAATATGTCAGTATGATACCTCTTACATATACTTACCTCACTTATGGCTGCATTATCTTCTTCTCCTGGGCGTACAAGTCTGTTTCCAGTCAGCCTCATGGACAACCCAAAGTCACTAATAACACAGGTTCCATCATTTTTTACCAGGACATTTCTGCTGTTTAAATCTCGATGAGAAATTGCAGGTTTATAATGATCTGTTTGGGAAATTTCGAATAGTTATTGGTGCTTAAATGTAACTATTGGGAATTACATATAAAAACAGTAAAAAATATAAATATAGAAGAAATGTTATTTTTCTGCCCATTAATTTTCTAATAACAAAAATGACATGAGAAATCAAAATTTCAACTTTCTCCTTATTACTTTCTAATATATTTTATAACATAACATCCATTACATGTATAGTTAATTAATGATTAAACATTCAGCTGAAACTAACAGCAAACAAACTGTTTTTCTAATTCTAACACAAATTTATTTTTTCTTTTTTTATTTTTATTTTTATTTATTTATTTTTTTGACAGGCAGAGTGGACAGTGAGAGAGAGAGACAGAGAGAAAGATCTTCCTTTGCCGTTGGTTCACCCTCCAATGGCCGCCGCGGCCGGAGCACCGCGCTGATCTGAAGCCAGGAGCCAGGTGCTTCTCCTGGTCTCCCATGGGGTGCAGGGCCCAAGCACTTGGGCCATCCTCCACTGCACTCCCTGGCCATAGCAGAGAGCTGGCCTGGAAGAGGGGCAACCAGGACAGAATCCAGCGCCCCGACTGGGACTAGAACCTGGTGTGCCAGCGCCGCAGGCGGAGGATTAGCCTAGTGAGCTGCGGCGCCAGCCAACTATACATGTTTTACATGCAGTGATATTTAGAAACTCAGTTTTGAAAAAGGTAACTATTTGGTGATAATATTAGCTAATGTTAGACAGAATAGAGTGATTCCTTTGATATAAAAAAAAAAACAAGCGGCAGTACAATTTGAAAACAGGAGTTAATAGCTCTGTTTAAATGAAATGTGTGTATGTGATGGCAATCATGCTTTCAGCCAAATTTGACTTAAAATCTTGCTGAATCATGAAAACTTTGAAAAAGGCTAAGCCAGCTTTTTAAAGGAAGGAATAAAGGGGCACAGTCCAATTGTTAATGCACAAAACACTAAAGAAAGTGCACCAAGTTGCTGACATAGACAGTAACACAAGTCAATTTTGTAGTCAGGAAAAGCAAGATGTCAAGATAAATGAACTGATAAATTATTCAGGTGAAATTATTTATATATGAAGCATCAGCTAGAAAAGATGATCCATGTTATAACACAGTGGAACAAAGATCTAAGAAACTGTACATTAATGTTCTCTTAACTAAAGAGGTCAGAGAAAACTTAAGAAAGTACAGGGACAGAATTTTCACAGAAAAGCTAATTGAGGGGTGGCCTGTGATACAGAAGTACAGACTGAAACAAAGTGAGAAAACAAATGTATGAAAAAGAGATACTCTGAACAACTAGCAAATATTCACATGAAAATCAGAAGACTACAGTCACCATGAGGAGTAACAACTAGTTCTGAACACTGGCAAAAACTGATTCCCCACCATTCATTCTCCCCTTCCTGCTTAGTGGCCAAACCCAGCATTATTTGGAGGCTGGAAGGCACTCAACCAAAAAACCTCTATTCCCAGCCTCTTCTGAATCTAAGTGTGAACTAAGTTCTGGGAAGCAAAACACAAGCATAAGAGTGGAACTTCCGGAGGAACAAAGCAGCATTTCTTTTTACCTTCCTTTCCTTTTTCCTGCTGCCTAGAATTCAGCATGATGGGTGATAAGGTAATTTTGCAAATGAAAGCTGTATAAAGGATGGTGGAGAAGAAATACAGGAGACTCAGGTCCTCATAATACCATAGTGCTGCCAACTCAATCCTACACTGTCTCTCCCTAGATTCTTACATGAAAAAGAAAAAAATTTCTTTCTAATTGAAGTCACTGTCATCCCCCCTCCCTGCACCAACAGATTTGGCTAAGCTTATTTCTGTTTAATTAACTTACAGAAAAATACATTTGGGTTTTAGTTTAAAAATCACATGGAATAGAGATGTGATAACAAAACTAAAAAAGTAATAATGCATTGTCATTCATTTAAATAAAATAAATATAAGGAAAATATAACCTGGCTAAGAGGTTCTGAACTTAAGGTCCATAAATGGGCTTCTTAGAATCTGAGAGCCATTAGAATAAAAAAAAAATTTCTAAGTTTGCCCACATATGTATCTTTGGATGGAGAGTAGTCACAGCTTAGCTTCCTCTAGATGAAGTCTTTTTCTTATTATTCTTGTTATGTTTCAGGTAGTTTTTTATTATGCTGGATCTATCAAACAATTGGCTATTAATAAATCTGTAACAGAAATTATACCTTTACTTTGAAATTATGATTAGAACTACTCTTTGTGAATTTTGAACCCAATGGAGTGTCATTCATCTTTTATTCATTGTCTTACCTCCTCGTGGTAATTCTGTGTGAAGATAAGCCAGTCCTCTAGTCACAGAATGAGCCAGACGGCAAGAGCTTACCCAGTCACTTGTATGGAGACTCAAATACTTGCATAGAGATCCCTATGTAGAGGGAAAAAATGCCCCCCAAAAGTGAAATTAACTTACTTTTACATAAAGAGATAAGTTAGCAGCCTTATAAAGGATTTGCATAATTTAGGACTCCATGAAGAACCAATGAACTACAATATGACAGAATCTTGAGTTAGTAAGGCATTTCTATATGTAGAGAGGACAGTATGGAAAGTAAAGATTTTAAATATCAATTTTTATGTCTCCAATATAAAAAATTATGAATGACTATTTCCTCTTAAACACTTCATCATCTATTAAATCAATGGGGTGGGTGCTGTGGCCACTTGGGATGCCTGTATCCCATACTGGAATGCTTGCTGGAGGATCTACTGCTCTACTTCCAATCCAGCTTCCTGCTAATTTGTCTGGGAAGCAGCAGAAGATGGCTCAAGTACTTGAGTCTCTGTCACCGACATGGGAGACTCAGATGAAGTTCCTGTGTCCTGGCTTTAGCCTGGCCCAGCCTTAACTGTTGCAACCATCTGGAGAGTAACCAGCAAATGAAAGACTTCTCTATCTCTTGGGCCCTCATCTTCCTCTCCTTCTATCACTACCTTTGAAATAAATCTTTTTAAAAAATATAGAAAAAATTATACCTTTTTACAAGTACAAATACAAACTATATTGTCATGTTTACAGGTAGAAAACAGAAGGCTTAAGTAAATACTGGTATACCTTCTGTGTATACTAGTTTGCCTTCTATGTCTCCAAGTTCTGCACCCATGGATTCAATCAACTGAACTGATGTTGAATGTGTCTGAATATGTACAGACTTTTTTCTCTGTTATTATTCCCTTAACAATACAACATAACAACTAGTTACAAAACATTTACATTCTACTAGGTACTGTAAGTAATCTAGAAATTATTTAAAGTAACTGAAGGACGTGCATAGGTTATAAACAAATACTACCCGATCTAACAGAAGACTTTGGTACACGTGGATTGTGGGATTGGTGGGGGTTGTCCTGAAACCAATCATCCCTGTGGATACCAAGGAATGATTGTATGCCTTTGTGGTACTCAAAGTGCTTATCTGCATACTATTATTGTTCTCTTATAACATAAGGAGCTTCCAACATTATGAATGTCAATCGAAGAATTACTTCCTTATGGAGAAAGTTTTGCTACCAAAGGAGAGGGGAGTGGGTACAGAGGAGTATAATTAGTATAATTAGTGGTGTAATCAATTTACATTCTGGCATGAGATTCTTAGCTCACTGCAGACACATTAATAACAAGTCTGCAAGCCAGCAATATTCTATATTATAGTAGTCAACCTGGAAGTCTGATTGATAGCTAATATAAATATTAGTTTAATTTTTATAAAGAACTTACATTGGGATAATACTCCATCACAAGCAAATACTCCATGCGTCCATCTGCAGTAACTCTCTCATCTCCAACTATAAAGCGAGCGATGTTGTCATGTTCCATCAAAGGCACTCTGTAAATGTTCTTCTCATTGATAAAATTCTGACGATTTGCAAAGGAAAATACTTTTACGGCAACTGGACGCTCATCTAAGGAACCTTTATAAACTGCTCCATATCGACCCCGGCCAATTAGCTGTAAGTTTATTTTAAAGAAAGCAAAGTATTAATTCATATCACAGGTGAGCAATAAAACTTACTAAATAATAAAGTAGAAATCCATACAGCATGCCTCAGCTCTCTATTGTTTATTGCTTACTCAACTTTTTTTTTTTTTTTTTTAATTTATTTGACAGGTAGATTCATAGACAGTGAGAGAGAGAGATAGAGAAAGGTCTTCCTTCTGTTGGTTCACTCCCCAAATGTCTGCCATGGCCAGCGCTGCGCTGATCCGGAGCCAGGAGCCAGGTGCTTCTTCATGGTCTCCCATGCGGGTGCAGGGGCCCAAGCACTTGGGCCATCCTCTACTGCCCTCCCGGGCCACAGCTGAGAGCTAGACTGGAAGAGGAGCAACCGGGACTAGAACCCAGCGCCCATATGGAATGCCGGCACCACAGGCGGAGGATTAACCAAGTGAGCTACAGCGCCGGCCCCAAATCAACTATTAAATAAAGTCTATTTCTGGTATGACCAAGGAAGCACTCACTGGACCTACCAGCCCCCTGCACATAACAACTTTAAATTTTGCACGCACATACAGAAACCCAAAGGCAGATTCCAAAAGGCAGTAAGGCTTAGAAGAGTGGCTTGGGGTGAACTATCTATTTTTATGGCTTTTAGCTTGAGGGAACATTGAAATCAGCTCTAGTAGAGCTAAAGCTGTGGCAGAAAATCCATAATCTTTCTGGCCCTGGGTTCCAGGGGACATAATTTGGAGTAGCCATTGCTGCTGGAAGGTAAAGGGGAGGATACTGAAAAGGAGAAAAGTCAGAGAGGAAAATCCAGAGGACGCATGAGACAGACTCTAGATAAAATACATAAACTGAGATTTGAGCTTGTGTTCTAGACAAGTGTGTAATATGTGCCCAACCAAGTTAACTGTTTACTAAAACAAAGAATAAAAATCAGCACACTTTAAAAGAATCTAAGAGTCTAGGTATTCCACAACATAATACTCGTAATATTTGTGAGGCAATAATAAAAATTATTCAATATACAAAGAATCAGCAAAAATGTAACCTATTCTCTTAATTTCTGGCTTGAGAATTTTACTTTTTATTCAAACAGATTAGGGATTTGCCATCATTTATTTAAGGATGTATTTTTAGGTTAAAATTTAACTTATAGACCATCCTTTAAAAAAGCTGTAAAAACATTCATGGGCTGACACTGTATTCTAGAAGGTTAAGACTCTGCCTACAGTGTTGGCACCCCCTATGGATTCCAGTTCAAGTCCCGGCTGCTCCACTTCTAATCCAGCTCCCTGCTAATGTGCCTGGGAGAGCAGAGAAAGATGGTCTAGTTCTTGGGCCCCTGCACCCACTTGGGAGACCTGGATGGAGCTCCTGGCTCCTGGCTTCAGCCCTGACAGTTGTGGCCATCTGGGGAGTGAACCAGAAGATGGAAGATATCTTTTTCTCTCTCTCTGTATTTCTGTCTTTCAAATAAATAAATAAATCTTTTTAAAAACAAAACAACAACAAGAAACATCCATCATATAAGACTTTCAACATAACTTCTGAGATGTTACCAAATAAAAAAATTACATGCAGGGGCTAGCACTGTGGCTTAGTAGGTTAAGCTTCTGCCTGCGGTGCTAGCTTCCCATATGTGTGCCGGTTTGAGTCCTGGCTGCTACACTTCTGATCCAGCTCCTTGCTAGTGGCCTGGGAAAGCAGTAGAAAATGGACCAAGTGCTTGGGCTCCTTGCATCCACATAGGAGACCTGGAGGAAGCTCCTGGCGCCTGGTTTGGATCGGCCCAGCTCAGGCTGTTGCAAACATTTGAGGAGTGAACCAGCGGATGGAAGACCTCTCTCTCTATGTCTCTCCCTCTCTCTCTCTAACTCTGCCTCTCAAATAAATAAATCTTTAAAAAGAATTACATGGGATATGTAATAGCCATATGTACCTACAAAAATATATAGCATATGCTCAGACAAGGAATATTTATTGGGTATCTACTACAGACTCCTTGCTGGCACATTTTCCTCAGACTTTCACATATCTTTATTGCCATACTCTGTTTAGCTCTGTACTCAAAGGTCATCCCCTTTCTAAATATACTTTGTTTAACTACTTCCTTTCCATCATTTTCTTATCTTTTCTTCCACATTAATTTTCTTCATAGTACTTACTACTACTTGAAACTATATTATACATTCGCTTATCTCTGTCATATAAGCTACAGGAGGGATATCTGTGTGGTTGCCTATATTACCAGTGCCTAGAATAAGTCTTGGAACAAAACTGATATAAATATGAACAGAATAAATAAATGAGTTAATGAAATCATTGTCCCAAATATATTTTAAGAGTAGAAGCAACACCTAAATTCTAAGAGCAATCTTACCTCCAATAGTTTTAGATTATCTAGGTCAAGAGAAGGCTCTGATGCTGCTGCCTCCATCATGTTCATACTGTGAAGACCTTGTTTTCGATCTCCTACAGAAATGGGAAAAAGAAGTAACTAATGTGTGGTTTTCATAAAATAACGATATTTTTCACAATTAAATAAAGACACATACTAAATAACATGAAAGGTAGGAAATTGGAGAGTTGCTTCCACCATACCTTAGTTCAAAAGTTTAAAACCACATTGGACATTTATCCAAGTTATTAAGACACCTGCCTCCGATATTAGAGTACCTAGGTTTAATAAGTCAGAGCTCCATCTTCTGACTTCAGCTTTCTGTTAATGCAAATCCTTGGAGGCAGCAAATGACAGTTCAAATAACTGAGTTCCTGCCACCCATGTGGGAGACCTTGGATAATGTTCCTGGCTTCTAGCTCCAGCCTTGGCCCAGCCCTGGTCATTGAGGGCATTTGGAAAATGAACCACGAACCAGCAGATGGGAGCCAGCTCATTTTCATCCATGTGTACTTTTCCTCTATGTCTCTGTCTCCCAAAAAAATAAGTGAATAAAAAACTTATTATAAGTTTAAAACCCTAAGAAATGTTGCAAAAACTTTTTTTAATTTGGGAGGCAAAGAGACAGAAACAGAGATAGTGAGAGAGTTAGCAAGAGAGAGAGAGAGAGAGAAACTTTCATCCATTGGTTCACTCTCCAAATGTCCACAGTGGTCCTGGGCATAAGGACCAAAATCTGGGAACCAGGAACTCCATCCTGGTCTATCAAATGGGTGGCAGGGACCCAACGACAAGAGTATACCTGCTGCCTCCCAGGGTCTGGAGTCAGAAGCTGGAGCTGAGTATTGAACCCAGATATTCCCACATGGGACACAAATGTCTTAACCACTAGCCCAAGAGCCTGCCCCTAGAAAAACATTTAAAGAAGGTTTTATTAAAGCTATTCGAATGAATAAATAGATAATAGGTTCTTTTCTTAAAAATTTTATTTATTTATTTATTTGAGAGGTAGAGTTAAAGACAGTGAGAGGGAGAGACAGAGAGAAAGGTCTTCCTTCCGTTGGTTCACTCCCCAAATGGCCGCAACGGCCGGAGCTGCACTGATCCGAAGCCAGGAGCCAGGAGCTTCCTCCGGCCTCCCAAGCGGGTGCAGGGGCCCAAGCACTTGGGCCATCCTCCACTGCCTTCCCGGGCCACAGCAGAGAACTGGATTGAAACAGCAGCAGCTGGGACTAGAACCAGTGCCCATATGGGATGCCAGTGCTGCAGGCATCAGATTAACCTACTGCGCCATGGCGCCAGCCCCAGGTTATAGGGTCTTAAATGGGCCATCAAATCTAGTTTATTAGGACCAATTGGACACATGATGATTCTGAAGACTACTGTTGTTTTTCTCAGATATGAAAATGGTATTATGTATTTTGTAAGCCATTATATTACAGAAATATAGTAAATTATTTATAGGTAGGTGGTATCTGTGATTTGCTTCAAATTAATTTAATGGCATAGAAGGAGATAGTTACTGAGGCTATAAATGAAAAAAATATTGCCCATATGTGATAACTGTTGCAAGTTCATAATTTTGAAATTTTTTTCATTAAAAAAACTGGAAAAAAGTTTGTTAGAGATAATAGCGTATCAACTAATTCACTCCCCAGATGCCTTGGGGTGAGGGAGGTAAAGCCAGGAACAATCAAAGTCTACCATATAGGTGGACGGAACCCAATTGCTTAAGCCATCAACGCTGCCTCCCAGGGTCTGCATTATCAGGAAGTCAGGTGCCTGAGTTGGGTATTAAACCCAAAAGTATGGGGTTGGTGCTTACGGTCTGAGAGAGCAGCGGAAGATGGCCCAAGTGCTTAGGCCCCTGTACCCATGTGGGAGAACCAGAAGAAACTCCTGGCTTATGGCTGTTGTGGTCACTTGAGACGTGAATAAACATATGGAAGACCTCTCTCCCTGTCTGACCTCTCTGCCTGCCTCTACCTCTCTTTGTTTCTCTGCCTCCCAAATAAATAAATAAAATCTTAAAAATAAATAAATAAGTAAATAGAATCTTTTAAAATATATAAATATATATCCAAAAGTAGGGGCTGGCACTGTGGCATGGCAGGTAAAGCTGCCATCTACAGTGTTGGCAACCCATATGGTTGCTGGTTCATGTCCTTGGCTGCTCCACTTCCCATCCAACTCCCTGTTAATGAGTCAGCAAAGGCAGCAGAGGATGGCCCAAGTGCGTGGGCTCCTGCACCCACACTCCTGGCTCCTGGCTTCAGATCAGCTCAGCTCCAGCCACTGTGGCTGTTTGAAGAGCAAACCAGTGGACAGAAGATCCCCACTTTCTCTGTTTCTCCCTCTGTCTCTGTAACCCTGCCTTTTGGAAAAAATATAATAGGTCTTAAAAAAAAAAAGTACTTTGATATGGGACAAAGGCATTTAACCACTAGGCTAAACACTCACACTAGCATAGTGATCTTTAAAAGAAGAAAATAAATTGATTAAACAGTACATTTAATAAATGATAAGACACAAATTGTATTTTTTTTTACCTGTTAACATTCTGTATCCAAAGCATAAGGCAACTATCAAAACAGCTAATACAGAGACTGATGCCAAAGCAATGATTATCGTCTCATCTCGATTAAATGAATGAGGTGGACCTAAAAGAAAACACATTTAAAAACCCTGTCATTTTTTTTAGTATTTTGTTAAGTAACAACAGACTGCCCTTAGAAAGGCTATATCAACATACAATAAATCAGCAATGTTTTTGCTAAAAGGAAATGAAAAAATTATACATACTTTCATTTGATATTAGTCAAAAGGCTGAGAAGCAATTAAGTTATACATATTCTAAACATAAAGGTTATGTTTGTGTTTAACATATGGTTAACATATGGTTATGTTTAACATATGGTTATGAGTACTTCTTCCACTTATTATATGTACATGATCTTGGGAAAATTTCTTCACCTGTCTGAGCTTAAATTCATACACTTGGAGAATGAAAACACACATCTAAATCACATGGCCATCATGAACGTGATAACACACTTTATGTGTTAGTTTTATCCTGGTAGGTAATATACATAGAGCAAATACCCCTTAGGATGGAAGTCCATAAACCAGAGCATATCCAGAAAAGATCAAGTAAAGCAGTGAAGGTAAGAGAACTCTGAATTGTTCTACAAAGGACTCAAATATCTTATGTAGAAGAAAGAATAAGCTGGGGAGAATGTGATAGCTGTCTTCATACAGGAAAGTGGGCTTGTTTTGAATAGATTTAGAGCATTACAAGATTTAATGTGTTTATGTTCACAACAGTCTTCAGTTCAGAATATAGAACAAATGGCTTACAAACAGAGCTGTATAAAATGGAATGAGTTGTACTCTGAAATATATATGTTCATTACGTTACTAGTTAGTCAGCATTCGGTAATACTGACCAGAGGCCAGACTTGATAACTGCTAATATCCTTATTTAATCACTTTTCATATTCAATCAAAAATCAATCAGACTGTATTTTAAAACTTTCTTACTTTGGACATTATAATTTTGTGTTGCATTCACACTAGAAGCTTCTACGATAAAGTAAGAAACCTGTATATCACAATTTCTCTGATAGGAATTCCTGTTCTTTATCAATTTATCTGTCTGGGTCAGGTAAAGAGTAGTTGCATATTAAAATGTCTGTTATTTCTATAGAAGGTTCTGCTGAAGTGCTAAAATGCTATTAATTTGCAGAACATTTATTAGATATCAACAGATGTTATCATACTGATAATTGTTATCTTTAAATATACAGAGTAAATTATAGGCAAAAAGCTTACATATAAAAACTAATGTTACTGTGTCTGGCATGGTGGCGCAGCGGGTTGTCACAGCTTACAATGCTGACATCCCTTATCAGAGTGCTAATTCAAGTCATGGCTGCTTTGCTTCCAATTCAGCTCCCTGCTAATATGCCTGGAAAAGCAGCAGATGATGGCCCAAATACTTGGGCCCATGCCAGCCACATGGGAGACCAAGATGAAGTTCCTGGCTCTCAGCTTCAGGCCAGCCCAACCCTGGCCATTGCAACTATTTGGGGAATGAATAAACAGATAGAAGATTCTATCTCTGTCTCTCTGTCACTCTGCCTTTCAAGAAATTAAACAAACAAAAATACATCTTAAAAAACAAATGTTAACATAATGAGATACCACTCTACATGTATTAGTATGGTTACAGCTAAAAAAAAAAAAAAGGAAGAACAAAATAAAAGAGTTGGCAAAGATATGGAGAAATTAGAGCCCCTGTACATTCATTGATGGTGGAAATATAAATTGTACAGCTACAGCAAAAAAAAAAAAAAAAAAAAAAAAAAAAAAAAAAAAAAAAACCAAAACCAAAACCAAAACCAAAAAAAACTTGGTGGTTTCTCAAAAAGCTAAACACAGATTTACA
The DNA here is from genome assembly GCF_964237555.1 of Oryctolagus cuniculus. Taxonomy (NCBI): domain Eukaryota; kingdom Metazoa; phylum Chordata; class Mammalia; order Lagomorpha; family Leporidae; genus Oryctolagus; species Oryctolagus cuniculus. Next base: position 37,498,687 of record NC_091434.1, read on the forward strand.
TAAGACCTAGTAATTCCACTCCTAGGCAATACCCATTCCCTCCTACCACCCAAAAAAAAGTACAAATAGTTTTGCCCTTTTTTTTTTTTTTTACAGGCAGAGTGGACAGTGAGAGAGACAGACAGACAGAGAGAAAGGTCCTCCTTTTGCCGTTGGTTCACCCTCCAATGGCCGCCGCGGACGGCGCACTGCGCTGATCCGAAGCCAGGAGCCAGGTGCTTCTCCTGGTCTCCCATGGGGTGCAGGGCCCAGGCACTTGGGCCATCCTCCACTGCACTCCTGGGCCATAGCAGAGAGCTGGCCTGGAAGAGGGGCAACTGGGACAGAATCCGGCACCCTGACCGACCGGGACTAGAACCCGGTGTGCCGGCGCCGCAGGTGGAGGATTAGCCAAGTGAGCCGCAGAGCCAGCCAAAATAGTTTTTCAAACAAAAACTTCCTCATCAGCTCTTTCCAGCCAGCAACAACTGATGAACATCTCTAAGGACAACTGGCACAAGTGCTGCAACAGTGGGGGCAAAAAAAAGCCCTAGCAAAGTGGAAGTATGAGCTGGGACATCTGGCTACCAACACTAAGACTGGCCCCTGCTGCACACATACAGCCTGTCTTCGAGGAGGCAACAAGAGGTATCGTGTCCTGAGGCTGGACATGGGGAACCTCTCTTGTGGGGTTCCAAACATATGCTTGCAAAAGAAGGATCATCAGCATTGTCTACGATATCCCCAGTAACAAGCTGGTCTGCACCAAGATCTTGATAAAGAACTGTATCACGCTATTGACAGCACATAGCTGTACAAATCCCACTAGGCACTGCCCCTGGGCTACGTGGAGGAGCTAAGCTGACTCCTGAGGAGGAAGAGATTTTAAACAAGAAACAATCAAAGAAATTCAAAATAGATATGGTGAAAGGAAACAGAATGCCAAAATCAGCAGTATTTTGGAGGAGCAGTTCCAGCAGGGCAAGCTTTTGCTTGCATTGCATCAAGTCCTGACCACAGTGGCCGAGCAGATGGCTATGTGCTAAAGGGCAAGGAGCCGAAGTATATCTAAGGAAAATCAAGGGCTGGAAAGGCAAATAAATCTTCTCTCATGTAATAAAGGTTTTTACTGTTCTATATCTCTGTCTACTATACAGAATAGCCAAAAGGGAACAACAGAAATGTTCATAAACTGATGAAGGGATAAACAAAAGTCAGGTATACAAAGGATGTAAGAAAGACTTCAGATTCAATAATTCCATTTATGTGAACTATTCTGAATAGGCAAATCCATGGAGACAGAAAGCAGATTAGTAGCCACCAGGGACTGGGGAAGAGGATTAAAGGGAGAGGCTATTTACTAGGTACGAAGTTTCCCTTGTGGGGTGATGAAAATGTTTTGGAATCAGATATAGATTGCACATATTGTGAATATAATAATGGTACATTTTTAACCTAGTTAATTCCATGTCATTTTACCTCTATTTAAAAAAAAAAAAACAAAATTCATTTTATAATTTGCCAAACCCTAAAGAAAATTCATTTTCAACACACATACACACAAATCTAAATAATAATTTATAGATTATTTAAGATATATACAAACATTTTATGTGCTTGCTAATCTTCTTCCCCTACCATTACTGTCAAATTCAGTAATCCTCACTTACAAGCAGGGAATAGATTCCAAGATCCTCAGTAGATGCCTGACACCATGGATAGTACCAAAACCTATAAAGTCAGTTCTTCATATCCTCCATATCCACAGGTTCTGCATTTGTGGGTTCCACAAATTGAAAATATTCAGCTTTTATATTCCATAAAGTTTCAAAAAGCAAAATTTGAATTTGCCACACACTGAGCACCATTCTGAATCCACATGTATTATGAAGTGATGTGCAGGCACACACTGCTGCAGCCATCAGTCATTTCACACATCCTCAGGCCCTTTTCAGCACTTGTTTGAGCCTGGCTGACCTCTAGTCTCATTTGTACACTATATAGTTAAGCCTGTGGTAGTTGCAGCTGTACTGAACATAGTACAGATTCTTTCTTATCATTATTCCCTAATCAATATGGCATAACAATGACTTACATAGTATTTATATGTATTAGGTATTACATGTATACTCTGGAGATGATTTAAAGTATATGGAAGGAAGTGTACAGGTTACAAGCAAACATTACATTACTTATATAGGGAACTTGAGCATCAGAGTGGAGTCCTGGAATGAATCTCCTGCAGATAACAATGGGTGACTATATAAACATCTTCAAAAATTACAGAAAATGCATATTATGAAAATTATCTCTGATTTCCAATTATTCCATCTCACTCCTTGTCTGTTATTTCTTTTTGATAGTTTTTTTTTAAAGTTTATTTATTTACTTATTTATTTTTATTTCAAAGGCAGAGAGAAAGAGAGACAGAGAAAGACAGAGAGGTATCTTTCATCCACTGGTTGACTCTTCAAATACCTGCTACAGCTGGAGCTGGGTCAGGTGGAAGCCAGAAGGCCAGAATTCCATCTGGGTCTCCCACATGGGTGGTAGGGACTCAACCACTTGAGACATCATCTGCTGTCTCCTAGGACTGCATTAGCAGGAAGGTGGACTGGAAGTGGAACAGCCAGGACTTGAACAAGGGACTGAAATATGGGGAGTGGCAGTCCCAAGCAGTAGCTTAACCCACTGCTCCACAACACCTAACCCTTTATGTTTTTTATAATCTAGTATGAGCACTAAAAATAGACCTAACTTATAAGTAAATATAAAGGGGTGGGTGTTGTGGTGTAGTGGGCCAAGCTGCTGCTTAGGACACCTCCATCTCATATTGGAAAGTCAGTTCAAGCACCTCTGATTTTAATCCAGCTTCCTGCTAAGTGGAGGATGGCCCAAGTACCTGGGTCCCTGCCACCCACATGGGAGACCTGGATGGAGTTCCAGGCTCTTAGGTTTTGCCTGGCCCAGCGCTTGCTGTTGTAGCCATTTGGGGAGTGAACCAGCAAATGAATTCTCTCTCCCTATCACTCTACCTTTCAAGAAAACACATAAATAAAACTTTAAAAGATGATTGTAAATTGTGAGAAAACAGACTCAAAAGCCTAAGTGTCTTTCCTAAAAATGTAGGAGTTTTTATACAAGATTCTGTAGCATCGATGTTGGCTGCTTACAGGATTTTTAGTCTGCTTTCATGTTCTTCCCTATGTATCCAACACAACCCTGTATACGTAAGCCGTTACTGTATTACTTCACTGTTCCAAATCGCCAACTACATTAGAAACCTCAGTGTCACCCTCAATTGTGTTTCCATTTGAAATAGAAATTTTGAGGCAGATTTGTGAATCAAAAGAATTTTGTGATTCTGGAAAACCAGGAATGGAGAATGACACACACAAAAGGAGGTTTTGTTTATTTATTTATTTTACCTCATACCTATAGTGCTACGGATTGAATGTGTCACCCACAAACTCATACAAGCCTAAATCCCCAGTTGGATAGAAGGTCTTTTGTAGGTAATCAGGTCAGACAAGAGGAGCCCACATGAATAAGGTTAAAGTCCTCATAAAATGAGGAAGAGACAAGGGATAGCTCTGTGTGGTCTCACCATGTGAGGATACAAAAAGACAGCCACCCATTGTGGGGAGCAACTCGGACTAGACTAAGTTACTGGAATTAAGACTTATTCTATGCATCTGCTCTCCCACAATATGGCGCTGGGAGAGGAGAAAACAGCTTCTACGCAGCTGCCTCTTGCCAACTTGAGTGATGACCTCCAGGAGCTGATCCTGCTCCTGATTGGAGGAGAGCAGCGTACTCGGCGTGTGGGCAGCCGAGTTGGGATTGGCGGAGGAGGACTATAAAGGAGGAGAGAGACAACATGCACCAGGAACATCTAAGGGGAACATCTATCTGAAGGAACACCTGTGCAGCCCCCGAGAGAGCCGGCCGGCGGTGTGCCGCTCCCCTGCGGAAGTGGGGAAAGTGGCCAGGGGGAACCGCCCTTCCACGGAGGTGGAAGGGTCGGTAGCCAACCCGGCAAGAACCAGCAGCAAACCCGGGGAGGGCCGAGCAGACGAAAGAACAACGCAGGGTCCTGTGTCGTTCCTCCACGAAGACGGGGAGCGACAACCCATAAACCAGGAACTGGCCCCTCACTGGACACCAGATCTGCTGTCACCATGACCTTGGATGTCAGAGCCTCTAGGACTAAGCTACTCAGTCTGTAGTACTTTGTTAAAGACACCTAGACTGACAAAGACACCAAGTTAAGAAAATTTGTCCTGAGGAAGTATATTACATATTAACAGCGATATGATGGGCAATGATTTAACTTCAAAATTAAGCTAAAGGGGCCAGCGCCATGGCATAGTAGGCTAGGCTGCCCACCTATGGTGCTGGCATCCCATATGGGCACAAGTTCATATTCTGGCTGCTCCACTTCTTCTTCTTCTTCTTTTTTAAAGATTTATTTATTTATTATTTGAAAGGCAGAGTTACAGCGAGGCAGAAGCGGAGGTAAGGTGAGGGGTCCTTCTATCCGCAGGTTCACTCCCCAGATGGCCACAATGGCCGGAGCCGGGCCAATCCAAAGCCAGGAGTCCGGAGCTTCTTCTGGGTCTCCCAAGCAGGTGCAGGGGTCCAAGGACTTGGGCCATCCTCCACTGCCTTCCCAGGCCATAGCAGAGAGCTGGATTGGAGGTGGAGGAGCTGGGACTCGAACCAGGGCCCATGCGGGATGCCAGCACTGCAGGTGGCAGCAGCTTTACCTCTATGCCACAGTAAAGAGTTCCCTATGCCATGGTTCAAAGCACAATGCCTGCAAACTATTTGGTGGTTTAGCACCCAATAAACAATTGGCTGCAGTAACCACTCATAACAGAGGGCTCTCTACAGGAAAGCTAAAGAAAACTTCATCACTATAGGTCTGGTAGTGTTGTACTTTGTGAAACCAGACTTGATTATCAGTTCACCCAATGGCAAACTTCGCTTTCAGCATCTGGTGGGAGAAATTGTCCAGAACTTCAAAACAGATCAGCATGTCCAGAGTTCCAACACTGGTGTTTGCAGGAGGCAAGGGAGGCCTACCTGGCTGGCCTCTTTGCAGACAGCAAGCTGTGTACTATCTATGCCAAACATAAACAATTATGCCAAAAGAAATCCAGCTAGCATACTATACATTCCTAGAGAACATGCTTAGGAATCTACTATGTTGGAAAACATTTCATTCTTTTTTTCTTTCTTTTCTTTTTCTCTTTTCATTCTTTTTGAAAAAATTTCTGTCCTATTATAAGTAATTCTGAGCATTAACTCCCCTACCCCAATTGGATCAAAAGGCATGTAAGTATGATTAGGGATGGAAAAACAGCAGACAGAAGTTAGGTATCAGCAGTTTTTCCATTGTCATATGAATTTTCAGTATAAATTCAGGAAAGTACATCATTAACACAAATCAAAATATTCCAGTGAATAAGTCCCAGCAGTTCAACTATTTAACAACTATAAATAAATCTGTTACATTTTCCTAAACAATGCCAGCATTCAGTAAATTCTATCTACTTACTATGCTTTTCTGAATGTCCTACAGGTATCTTCTGTCCTGTTCCTGTATGATTGCTATTAAAATACATTAAACTAGTAAAAAAAAAGTGGTTATACTGGATGCCTTTTAAGGTTCTTCTAATTTCAAAATTTTGGATGAATCTTCTATTTTTTTTAAGATTTATTTTATTTATTTGAAAGATAGAGTTCCAGAGAGAGGTAGAGAGACAGAGAGAGAAGTCTTTCTTCCTCTGGTTCACTCCCCAGATGGCTTGCAACAGCCGCAGCTGAGCCAATCCAAAGTCAGGAGCCAGGAGCTTCTTCTAGGTCTCCCACGTGGGTGCAGGGGCCCAAGCACTTGGGCCATCTTCTACTGCTTTCCCAGGCCATAGCCGAGAGCTGGGTCAGAAGAGGAGCAGCCAGGACTAGAACCAGCGCCCATATGGGATGTTGGCGCTTAAGGCCAGGGCTTTAACCCACTGCACCACAGCGCTGGCCCCTCTTCTATATTTTTTGAAGGCCCAGAATTCTTTGCTTTCATTCTCAAATTTACCCAAAAAATGCAATACAACTTTTATATTAACTAAGTTCAATCTAAATATGAATTATTAAGTCATATAAAGGGGTTGATGAAAATATTAAGATATTTTAATACATTAAAATCATACTTAGGATTAAACATTATTAATTAAAAACTTTCCAGGATATGCCACATGTTCTAAAAATATGAGACCCCTTAAAAACTGCCAGGAAAAATATTTTAATATGTGTATTCACATATGTAGCTAATACAAGAGACCTTGAACCAAAAAAAATTCCTAATTTTTATTGTTTCTTTTAAAAACTCTTTTTTAATGTCATATATATTATATTTGGGTATACTTGAAATATCTAACTCCCCTAGCTCTAATAAACTCTTTTCCTTCCCTATTAGTTTTTTTTCAGAGTTAAATTCTCAGCCAAATGTAAACACACTATTATGGAGGCGCAATGGCTGGGCTTGTACAAGCAAGCACATCCTGAATGCAGAAGAGACAGGGAAAAGCTGTCTGCCTCATAGGAGCCTGGGATGTTTCTGTTTACAAATCCTGGAGCCAGGCGGGGGCTACTACTGGAGGCGTGCTGTCTGCTTCCTTGCTACACTCAGCCTTTGTCTGGGTCTGTGTCAAAGAAAGAACAACATTGTTACATGTGCAGCAAGCAGCAAAGGGAAGCTTAAATATAAAAGCTAGTTATGTCAACTCCTTAATCTTTTACCACTCTGTTAGAAAGGCAAATTAGGGATTAGTTTTGTGTGTTTGTGTGTGTGCGTTTAAAAGCAATGTACTTTTTATAAAAGCAGAGAAAAACATTTAAAGTCAAAACAACTAATGCTATCAGAGTTAAGTAAATTCCTTAGCAAAATAATCCAGATTGCTAAAAACTGTTTTTTGTAACTAAAAAATATTATTCAACCTAATGCTTTAAATAAATATTTTCATAAGGAATAAACAATGTTGATTTATTTTAATTAATATATTTAGAATGGCAGCTATACAGTATCATAATCAGATTATGTTTAACATCTAAAAACAAATTAAGAGGGGTCAGATTTCTTATTTTTGTTTTTTAAGCAAGAATTTTTTTCATAGAATCAACAATGTATTTTATTATTCACCTTAGATTTATACATTTCATATATGCTTTTAAAGCTTCGATTAACAATTCAGTACAAAATAAAAAATTTATATATGCAGCAGTGGTTCTCAGGCACTGAATTGGGGAGATTGGAGCAAATCTTTCCCTAGCACACAGTGAACATGAGTGGAATGCTTCCTCGACCTAGCTGCCTTTCTGATTGGATCTCAGTACAGTCAACAGCTTTAATAGGCATGATATTGCTAACTGGAAACAATGCTATTGAAAGTATAACTTGCAGTTTCTTCATGCCTTTAAGACCTCAGTCTTTTCTCCACTAGAGCTCCAAGATCATCCGATGAAAACATTGTCCATAACCACCTGGAGCAGCTGCCTAAGAACCACTGCCCAGGGCTATTCAATGTCCTCCGGCCTCACCGGATGAGGTAATGGGATGATGGATTTCTTCTCCGTGTCCCTGGAAAGTGCTTTCCTCATATCGCAGGCGTCCTGGTCAGGTTCCCCATTGCTGGCTGAATAGTACTCTATGACGGTCCTGTAGACACTGTAGCCCAGCTGCTTATACATGTTGACTGCAACTTGGTTAGATACTCTCACAAAGAGGTCAACAAAAAATCCACCCTTTCTTTCTGAAATCTCCTCTAGTAGCTCCATAAGTTTAGCAGCCAAACCAAGGCGGCAAAATTCTGGGGCCACAGACAGAGCTGTGACGTGCCCGTGCCATTCTTCCCTAGCTACTGAGCCTTCTCAAGCAAGAATTTAATATTGAATATTAAAGACTAGTTTGTACTTAACTTGTCTCATTAATTGTTTGGGATAGGTTTTAATAATAAAACCAGCCCATACTTTGCTAATTGAGTCAAGGCATTTTATGGCTGAATTGTAAGAGGAAGAGTGGAAAACTGCAGAACAGAATGAAAGTCTGAAGTTCAACAAATTTTTAAAAAGGGTTAGAAAAAACATTCAATGCCTATCTTTCTTTCTGAATATTTGGGTTCATAAGTATTTATAATTTTAATTTCTTTGGAATGTATTTATTAAAACAGCTGATGTGTGATTAGAAGAGATTGAATCTCAGCATTTTGTGTATTAAAGAATGAATTAAAAGTTACTTGTATTTGATTAGAATAAAATATTAAAAAGTGTAAAAACACATCTAAGAAAATACATTACTCAATTTGAACTAGAGTTAACACTAGGGAAATGGAAATCAAATTGCTGTAATATTCATTATTGAGGGCCAGCGCCGCGGCTCAATAGGCTAATCCTAACCTAGCGGCACTGGCACACCGGGTTCTAGTCCCGGTCGGGGCGCTGGATTCTTTCCTGGTTGCCCCTCTTCCAGGCCAGCTCTCTGCTGTGGCCAGGGAAGGCAGTGGAGGATGGCCCAAGTGCTTGGGCCCTGCACCCCATGGGAGACCAGGATAAGTACCTGGCTCCTGCCATCGGATCAGCGCGGTGCGCCAGCCGTGGCGGCCACTGGAGGGTGAACCAACGGCAAAAGTAAGACCTTTCTCTCTGTCTCTCTCTCTCACTATCCACTCTGCCTGTCAAAAAAAAAAATCATTATTGAAAACAAAATAAAAATAAAATTCACAGTTTAGAAAATTCATAAAACTCACAATATAGAATGAAAACAAAGAACACATTACTCAAAGACCCCAAATCAATTTTCCAAAGTGGTCTACAAATGATACTTCCAAATCAAGAATTCATAATGAAGACTTGTTCTCAGAATATAAACATGAAATAATTTAACTATAAAAGTTGCACTGTGGCATAGCGGGTAAAGCCACTGCATGCATCCCATCAGGGAGCTGGTTTGAGTCCCAGCTGCTTCACTTCCAGTCCAGCTCCCTGCTAAGGCCTGGGAAAGCAGTGGAAGATGGCCCAAGTCTTTGGGCCCTTAACCCGTGTGGGAGACCTGGAAAAAGCCCCTGGCTCCTAGCTTCGGATCAGCCCTGCTATGGCCATTGCAGCCATTTGCCATTTGGGGACTGAACCAACAGATGGAAAACTCTCTCTCTCTCTCTGACTCTCCGTAGCTCTGCCTTTCAAATAAATAAATAAATCTTAAAAAAATGAAATTCATACCTTTTAATCATTTACTGTCTGGACAACAAAATATGAATCATATTGTGTAGATAACTCCCATCTACCCATCATGTTCTGTTAACTATAACAGTAACTTCTGCTCCCTCTTTAATCAGGATGTTTTGAGAAAAATTATCAGTTTTTTTTTTATTTTTTTTTTATTTTTTTTATTTTTGACAGGCAGAGTGGACAGTGAGAGAGAGAGACAGAGAGAGAAAGGTCTTCCTTTTGCCGTTGGTTCACCCTCCAATGGCCGCCGCTGCAGCCGGCGCACCGCGCTGATCCGATGGCAGGAGCCAGGATCCAGGTGCTTTTCCTGGTCTCCCATGGGGTGCAGGGCCCAAGCACCTGGGCCATCCTCCACTGCACTCCCTGGCCATAGCAGAGAGCTGGCCTGGAAGAGGGGCAACCGGGACAGAATCCGGCGCCCCGACCGGGACTAGAACCCGGTGTGCCGGCGCCGCAAGGTGGAGGATTAGCCTATTGAGCCACGGCGCCGGCCCAAATTATCAGTTTTTTTAAAAAATTAAATTCCTGTTAGTTTTTTCTTAGCTTTCTCCCTTGCTCTAGCCTTCCCATATGTAACCTTTTTTTAAACTAAAAACTATAACTGACATATACACAGATGTTTATACTGAAAATGTATACCATTTAGAGAATGACTATGAAGTAAGAACTCACGTAGCTACCACCCAGGTAAACAAACAGAACAGCAGGATCCAGAAAGCCTCCTACCTGCTCCTTCCTGGTGACAGCAGCCTCCTCTGCCCCAGAAACAGCCACTATCCTAATTTTTGTGGTAATCATTTCCTTAACTTTCTGACAGTATTTAATCCCTATATCCTTAGTTCTGCCTCTTTCTAAATTTTATATAAATGAATTTTTGTGTTTTGCTTTTGTGTGTGTGTGTGTTCAGTAATATGTTCTGAAGATTTAACTGCACTGTTGTTTATGGCTGAAATGTATTCATGGTTACCCTTCTACTTAACAAAAGCAGGTTTCCTTGTAATGAGTCTGGGGATTTATTATAATGACAAAAGACTACTGTATGTAGTCTCTATTGTATTCCACAAATGTATACACTTGGCTTTTCAGTTATATTTAGTACTTAAAGATACCCAGTTCTGTTGCCAAGAGAAAATACTAAACAAAGCAGGCAAATGAATAGGCTGTACACTCTTTTGCTGTTTCTAAGTTTTTGGCAGCAGAGGCACTAGCTAGCAACACTTACCAGGCCACAGTTTAGAGACGCATCTAGGGTAGGAAGAGAAAAGCTGAGGAATTAAGAGAGATGGTGGAGGGACATATGCCATGAGCATAAATTGGACAGAGCTTTATGGAATTCTCACTGCTCAGAATACCATCCTTAATCCATTTCTAAAATTCTTAATTCATCTTTTCTACAGTTCCTACATTGTTCCCTCATCTCCAAAGCACCTATTATAACATGTTTGCTAATTTTTAAAAAAAATGGTTCTACTGAAATGCACACCTAATCTATGAAAAGATAAAAAAAGAACTGTGTCTCCACCCCATCATTCATTATTTTCACCAAAATTTCCTGAGTATTTACTCAGTTCCTACAAGTCAGTCCTTAGACAATGAGGGCAAGAAAGAAAAGTGACAGAAGAATACCTGGGGTACAGATGAGGTCAAGGCACATTTCAAATCATCTTGCTATTACTTTATCATTCTCCAACACAGAAATTAGCTATCCTAATCTCTCTCTTATTACCGTTTCTTCCCTTTTGCTTTCTTCTTTTTCCCTGTGTATAATCCTGTTTGCAAATCTGTCTCAGTTACCCACATGTCCTGCTAAGAAGCAGGGGAAAAAAAATCTGACATAGGCAGGAAGTTCTATTTTTAGTTCAACTCTATCTTGGTTTGAAAACAAAATACAACAAAAACAATAAAAAAAAATTCCATAGCTAAAACATTTGTAGTAAAAGCTAGCAGAGTCAGAAATATTTCTGATTTATATCATTGTGGATACATTCTGAATGTCTAGTTTTATGTACACATACATCTATATACATATGTACTTGAAAAGGAGTAAACAATTTATAACATACACAAAAAAAGTAGTGGTACTAAATATATAGCTGCAACAAAGAAACATAATCTAGAACCTGCAGCTATGTATTTATTTTCTGTGTGTGTGTATAAAAATTCTGAAATCCAGGCAGTTCATTTTCCATGAACTTTTTGAATATTGTGTACACATGTGTGCATGCATGTGTATGAAATTGAAAAGGCAACCCTTTGTTTCTTAAAATTCTCACTTCTCTATAAACACATCCACATTCTTCCCAAGGCCTCATGGCACCTAGAGTGTAGCTCCCTGCTTCTTGACTTTGAACTCGGTTTTGTGACTTGATCAGGCCAACTGGAAGTGGACAAATACAAAATGAGCAGAAATCTAAAATATGCTTGGGTAGTCGGTTTACACTCCTTGTGGACACGTAATCCACTTTAACAGGAACTTGCCCTGAGTAGATCTTGCTCCTTGATCCACAGACCCTGATGGACCATCTGCTGGTTCACTCCCAAATGGCCACAATGGCCAGGGCTTACCCACACTGAAGCCAGGAGCTAGGAACTTCATTATGGCCTCCCATGTGGGTGCAGGGGCCCAAGTACTTGAGCCATCTTGCACTGCTTTCCACTGCAGGGAGCTGGATCAAAAGTGAACAGGGGCCAGCACCATGGTGTAATAGGTAAAGCGTCTGCCTGTAGCACAGCATTCCATATGGGTGCAGGTTTGTGTCCTGGCTGATTTTCTTCCATTTCAGTTCTCTGCTAATGGCCTGGGAAAGCAGTGGAAGATATCCCAAGTGCTTGGGGCCCTGCACCCACATGGGAGATCTGAAAAAAGCTCCTGATTGCTGGCTTTAGATCAGTTCAGTTACAGCCATTATAGTCATTTGGGGAGTAAACCAGAGGATGCCGTCTTTTCCTTTTTTTTTTCTTTTAAGATTTACTTATTTGAAAGGCAGAATTACAGAGAGACAGAGGTCTTCCTATGCATTGGTTCATTCCCCAGACAACTGCAAAGGCCAGACCTAAGCTGATCCGAAGCCAGAAGCCAGGAGCCAGGAGCCTCCTCTGGGTTTCCCATGCAAGTTTCAGGGGTCCAAGCACGTGGGCCATCCTGCACTGCTTTCCCAGGCCATAGCAGAGAGTTGGATTGGAAGCGGAGCAGCTGGGACTAGAACCACCGCCCATATGGGATGCTAGCGCTACAGACAGTGGCTTTATCTGCTACATCACAGTGCCAGTCCCGCTGTCCTTTCTTACAAAAACTAGCTAGGTTGAATTTTCTTCAAGGCAAGTGAACCCTGACTAGTTCAGAAAAGAGAAGGAATTTTAATTAGATTATAGTTGAATGCAGGCCAAGTAAATGCTTCAGAAATAGAACACTTGACTCAATAACTGTATTTTGGCCTTTGTGTTGATTTGTAATACAGGGACAGACGCAGATATTATCCTTTACCTGTATTTTACTTATTTTTGAGCTTTAACTCAGGTTTAATGGAAACCTGATTAGTATTTATTAGTGATAGAAAAGTGAGCTGCTGACTATTCCAGGGAAATTATCATGTTCAAATTTTTGTGGGTATTACTCTAAAGTATGAATCTCAGATTATAAATAATAGTCAGTTTTCAGTATACAAATAAATCAGAAGCTCTTAACTCGGGTCTTCTTTAGCAATTAAGTTCCTAGCTGACTATTATGAAATAAAGTTATTTTCAACATTAGAAAAAAATTTATTGAAAATCAAACTTATATGTAATAAGGTTCCATAGCCTTACATATGTCAGAGTGTCTTTGTTTGAGTGAAATTTTATCACAGAACATAGTTAAAATTAATTTGATCTCATAGTGATAAAAACACTCTAATTAGGCAGGCATATTTCTTATTAGCAAACATGGGGAAAGTAATTATGATAACTATAATTTTTAGAGTACACATGTACTCTCAAAATACAAAAACAATGGCAGAAGAAGCCATTGTGGTGTAGTGGGTTAAGCTGCTGCCTGCAACGCAGGTATCCCATACAGGCACCAGTTCAAGTCCTGGCTGCTTTACTTCCAATTCCGCTCCCTGTTAATGTGCTGGCAAAGCTGAAGATGGTACAAGTCCTTGGGCCCTTGTACCCACACAGGAGACCCAGATGAAGCTCCTGGCTCTTTGCTTCAGCGTGGCCTACCTCTGGCAGTTACAGCAATTTGGGGAGTGAATAAGCAGATGGAAGATCTCTCTCTTTGTCTCTCCTTGTCTATCTATAACTCTGCCTTTTAAACAAATAATAAATGCTTATACACACACACATATAAATATATATATATGTGTGTGTGTGTATATATATATATATATATATATATATATATATATATGGCCAGCAATGTAGCGCAGTGGATTAAGCTGCCACCTGCAGTGCCGGCATCCCATATAGGTACTGGTTGAGTCCCTGCTGCTCCACTTCCAAGCCAGCTCCCTGCTAATGCTCCTAGAAAAGCAACAAAAGATGCCCCAAGTCCTTGTGCCCCTGCACCAATATGGGAGACCTGGATGTAGCTCCTGGCTCCTGACTTCAGTCTGGCTCATCCCTGGCCAATGCAGCCCGGGGAGCGAACCAGTGGATGGAAGATCTTGATCTCTCTCTCTTTCTGTCTCTATAACTCAGCCTTTCAAATAAATAAATCTTTTTTAAAAAAATGGCAACACATAATAATTCTAAAAGTCCTTGACTCTAAGTGGAATAATATATATAAAACTCATTTTAAAGATGAGTAAAATTGAGATTAAGATGGAGAACGTGAGCAATAAGCTTTTTATGTGTTTCTTTATTTTGATATTTTAAAGTAATCCAGGTATTTTAGAACTCCTATAAATAAAAGACAATTTTAAAACGGCATAAAAATTCTGGGTCTGTCTTTTTCTAGCTATTTGTATGGAATTATGCTTTCCATTAGCATGAAGAATTGGGGAAATTTAAGTATTATAAATATTCTTCCTTTCTCAAGACAAGTGTTCTTTCTTCTGCTAGGAGAGGCATTGGAAAACATATGAGGATTTTTTTTTTAACTTCAGGAGGAATACTGACATTTAATGAGTATAGACTACAGACTTTAAAATCCTTCAATGATTGACTTGAGACTAACTGGTACAACTAAGATATGACTCTAAATGCCAGAAGCAACCCTACTGAAAAACGCTTTAGCCCTTGCTATTGCCCTAGGCACTAGAGCCTCACCCAGCCATTAAGGATCTTGAGATGAGAATATCCTGGATAGTGCGGGTCCTAAGTTCTTAAAAGTCAAAGGCAGAGGAAGATTACAGACACAGAGGTGAAGGCCATGTGAAGACAGAAGCAAGAAACACCATTAATTGCTGGCATCCATCAGAAATTAGAACATGGCAAAAATTGTCCCTCAGAGCTTCCAAAAAGAAATCAACCCAGCCAACATCATGGCTTGTGGCCTCTAAAACTGTGAGACAATACATTTCTGTTATTTTTTGCTACCTTAGTTGTGGTCATTGGTTATAGCAGTCCTAGGAAATTTATACATTCCTACAGAATATTCCTACAGAAAAAAAGTCATATGAAAAATCAGCCATACTTAGGACCATTAAATATATCTCAGCATTGTATAATTAAAAAACGCAAATGGTGTTATCTTTCTGACACAGAATAGCATAAAACAATGATGTTTTCTTTTTAAACAACAGACAAATACTCAGGGAAGATTTATTTTAAAAACAACCAGATTGACATGATTAGAACATGGGTATTATTGAAAGTAGTTCTTATAATAGCTGAAAGTCACAAATATTTCTCAAAAACTTTTGAGTTTACAAACTAGAATTTGAAAAAGAGGAAGGAAGTAAAACTATGTAATCCTGTGAAATATAGTTCAATGATAATGAAGATTGTTCTCTGTCTGGAAAGTTCCCAGAATCTCTTTTCTCTTTATCTTACCTGCCACATAAAGCTCAGGTCAAATACTATCTCTTTCATTATTCCCAACTTAGTGCTTCATCTTTTGGGTTAAAGAACATTGAAAACATTCTTTGGATTATTATATATATAATGCACACGCAGCTTTTTAAAAAAAAAAAACTATTATTTTTATGTTACCATAAATTAAACAATAAGCCCAAAAATACATTTAGAAATTTAGGATGCTTACTGATATTTTCTCCCTGATTTAGATACTGTAAAAAACAAAGCAAGTTGTTTAACAATTTATATACCATAACTCAGTTTGTGCTGCAGAAGAAGAGAGAAAAAGAAGTTGTCTCTGAATACAATGATATATGTATAGAAAATCTCTGGAAAGTTTCCTAAGAAAACTTTAATGATGGTTATTTCTTGGGGATGGGATAGATGGACTGGAGAGGAAAATGGATCTTAGATTTGAAATATTCACAGGGCTAGCACTGAGGCATAGCAGGTAAAGCTGCAGCCTGCAGTGCTGGCATCCCATATGGATACCAGTTGGAGACCCGACTGCTCTACTTCCAATCTAGCTCTCTGCTTTGGCCTGGGAAGTCAGTGGAGGATGGCCCAGGTCCTGGGGTCCCTGCACCCGCTTGGGAGGCCAGGGGTGGGTTGGTTATCACAGGAATGATATCCTGATTTTAAAAAGGATGAGTTCAGGGTCCAGTGCTGAGGTGCAGTGGGTTAAAGCCCCAAACTGCAGTGCTAGCATCCCATATGGGTACCAATTCAAGTCCCGGCTGCTGCACTTCCGATTCAGCTCCCTGCGAATGCACTTGGGAAAGCAGCGGAAGATGGCACAAGTGCTTGGGTCCCTGCACCTACATGGGGGGAGACCAGGAAGAAGCTCCTGGCTCATGGCTTCTGATCAGCTCAGCTCCAGTCATTGCAATCATTTCGGGAGTGAACCAGCAGATAGAAAACTTCTCTCTGTCTCTCTCTCTTTCTCTGTAACTCTGCCTCTCAAATAAATAAAAGAAAATTGGGGATTGAACCAGTAGATGGAAGATCTCTCTAAGAAAAACATAAATGGAAAAACAAAATTCACATGCAATGAAATATTATATAGCCTTCAAAAGAAAGAAAAATTTTTTAAAGATTGATTTATTTATCTTCATAAATTTTATTTTTGCATTTATCTTTTTTCTTAGAGAGATCTTTCATCTACTGATTCACTTCCCTAAGTGGCCCTAACACCCAGGGCTGGGCCAAGCAGAAGACAGGAGCCCAAAGTTTTGTCCAGGTCTTCCACATGGGTGCAGAGGCCCAGGCAACCAGGACTTAACTGCCACCCATGTAGGATACCAGTGTCAGAGGTAACAGTTTTACCTCCTATACCACAACACTGGCACCAAGAAAACTCTTTTTAAAAAGATTTATTTATTTATTCATTTACTTGAAAGGCAGAATACCAAAGGGAGAGGGAGAAAAGAAGAATAGGGAGGAGGGGGAAGAGGAAGAGGGGGAAGAAGAGAGAGAGGGAGAGGGGAGAGGGAGATATCTGCCATCTGCTGATTTACTTCCCAATTGGCCATAATAGCCAGGACTGAGCCAGGTTGAAACCAGGAGCCAGAAACTCCATTCTAGACTTCCACATGAGCAGGCAGAGGCCCAAGTACTTGGGCCATCTTACACTGCCTTTGCAGGCACATTAGTAGGAAGCAGATAGAAAGCAGAATAGCCAAGACTTGAAACAACACTCCGATAAGGGATGCCAGCATTACACTTTGCAGTTCAACCTGCTGTACCACAACACCAGCCGCAAAAGGAAGAAAATTCTCACACATGCTACAACATGGATAAAACTTTGGACACATTATGCTAAGTGAAATGAATCAAATCACAAAACAACTATTGTATGATACCATCTACATGACAAAAGCACAGTAGTCAAATTCATAGAGACAAAAAGTAAGTGGGTGATTCCCAGGTCTTGGGAGAAGGGGGTAAGGATGGTTTGCTGGTCAACGAGTACAGTTTCAGTACTTGAAGATGGAAAGACTTCTGGATATTAACCGTACAACAATATGAATCGAAAAATGGCTAAGATGGTAAATTTTATGTCATGTGTATTTTACCACAGTTGAAATTTTAAAAAATTATTTCTGATAATTAGTATATACAACATGTAGCTGCTTTGGTTAGTAAGTTACCCTGGAAAATAATTAGGAATAAATTTGACAAAAGAAGCATCAGACTTCTACACCAAAAATATAAAACATTGCTGAAAGAAATTAGGGAACCTAAATAAGTGGAAAGACATGTTATGTTCATGAATTAAAAGACTATTGTGGCCGGCGCCGTGGCTCAATAGGCTAATCCTCCACCTTGCAGCGCCGGCACACCGGGTTCTAGTCCCGGTTGGGGCGCCGGATTCTGTCCCGGTTGCCCCTCTTCCAGGCCAGCTCTCTGCTATGGCCAGGGAGTGCAGTGGAGGATGGCCCAGGTGCTTGGGCCCTGCACCCCATGGGAGACCAGGAAAAGCACCTGGATCCTGGCTCCTGCCATCGGATCAGCGCGGTGCGCCAGCTGCAGCGGCGGCCATTGGAGGGTGAACCAACGGCAAAGGAAGACCTTTCTCTCTCTGTCTCTCTCTCTCACTGTCCACTCTGCCTGTCAAAAAAAAAAAAAAAAAAAAAAAAAAAAAAACTATTGTCAGCCGGCACCGCGGCTCACTTGGCTAATCCTCTGCCTGCGGCGCCGGTACCCTGGGTTCTAGTCCCAGTTGGGGCGCCGGATTCTGTCCCAGTTGTTCAGACATAAAAAATGACAAACCAGCCTAGTAGATACAATACCCACATTAGAATGCCCAGGTTGATTTCTGATTCTAGCTCCTCACCTCAGCTTCCTGCCAGTGCAGATCCTGGAAGGCTGTGGTAAATGCTCAAGTAATTGGGTTCCTGCCACCCAATAGGGAGACCTGGTTTGCACTCTTAGCTCCTGGCTTTGACTCCAATCCAGTCTCAGCCACTGCAGTCGTTTGGGGAGTGAACCAGCTGATGGGAGCACTCTCTTTGTGTCTCTCAAATAAATAATTTTTGTTTTTTAAAGATTTGTTTATTTGGGGGCCAGCACAGTGGCATAGTGGGTAAAGCTGCTGCCTGCAGTGCTGGCATCCCGTATGGGCACCAGTTCGTATCCCGGCAGCTCCACTTCCGATCAAGCTCTCTGCTATGGCCTGGGAGAGCAGTAGAAGATGACCCCAAGTCCTTGGGCCCCTGCACCCGCATGGGAGACCCGGAAGAAGCTCCTGGCTTCTGGCTTTGAATTGGCACAGCTCCGGCTGTTGCAGCCAATTGGAGAGTGAACCAGTAGATGGAAGATCTCTGTCTCTCTGTCTCTCTCTCTCTGCCTCTCCTCTGTCTGTGAAACTCTGCCTTTAAAATAAATTTTAAAAATTTTTAAAAATTTGTTTATTTGAAAGGCAAAGTTACAGAGACAGAGTGACAGAGAGAGAGGGAGAGAGAGAGAGAAAAAGAATCTTCCATCCTCTGGTTCACACCACAATGGCCAGGTCTGGGTCAGGCCAAAGCCAGGAGCTTCATTCACATCTCCCACATGTGTGGAATGGGCCCAGGTACTTCCATCTTCTACTGCTTTTCCAGGCCATTAGTAGGGAGCTGGATCAGAAGCAGAGCAGCTGAGACGCTAAATGGGGCCCATATGGGATGCTAGCATTGCAGGAAGCAGTTTAACCCGCTATATCACAATGCCAGCCTCTAAGTACTTTTTAAAAAGTGGATGAAATCTTGTCATTTCCAACAGCATGTCTGGAACTGGAGGCCATTATGTTAACAGAAATAAGCCAAGCATAGGAAGATAAGTATCTCTCTCTCATACAAAAAATATTCTTATAAAAATATATAGATAACAATAATGTACTGAATGTTCTTTAAAAAAAAAAAAACAGAAAAACAAAAAGGACTTTGAATGTTTTTACCATAAAAATGATAAACATTTGAGGAGATAACCTTAATGTATACATATATCAAAATATCACATAGTACTCTATAAACATATACAACTAAAAAACTATTTACTTAGATAGAGAAAGCACTCCCCTAACCACTGGTTCACTCCTCAAATGCCCGCAAAGCCCAGAGCCAGGAGCCAGGAATGAAATCCAGGTCATCCCACATGTGTGCTAGGAACCCAACTATTTCAGCCATCATTGCTGCCTCCCATGGCCTACATTAGTAGGAAGCTGGAGTCAGGAGGTGGGACTTGAATACAGGTCTCTGACCTCTTACCCTTAACTACTAGGGCTAAAGACCACTCTAAATATGTATAATTCCTATGTGTCAGTTAAAAATTTTAAAAAATTGGGCCGGCGCCGCGGCTCACTAGGCTAATCCTCCGCCTAGCGACACCGGCACACCGGGTTCTAGTCCCGGTTGGGGCGCCGGATTCTGTCCCGGTTGCCCCTCTTCCAGGCCAGCCCTCTGCTGTGGCCAGGGAGTGCACTGGAGGATGGCCCAGGTGCTTGGGCCCTGCACCCCATGGGAGACCAGGAAAAGCACCTGGCTCCTGGCTCCTGCCATCGGATCAGCGCGGTGCGCCGGCGCGCTGCGGCGGCCATTGGAGGGTGAACCAACGGCAAAGGAAGACCTTTCTCTCTGTCTCTCTCTCTCTCACTGTCCACTCTGCCTGTCAAAAAAAAAAAATTAAAAAAAAATTATTTTCAAAATAACAACAGTAATCAAGGAAGTATGGGCCAGAGATGAAGATTGACACACTGATCACTGAAATAAAATCGACAGTTCAGAAATAAATCTCACAAGGATAATCAACTGATTTTTCACATGTATGCTGTGCAGTGCTAAAAGAAAGAACAGGGCTGGCACTGTGGTGTAGAGAGTTAAGCCACTGTCTGCAGTGCAGGCATCTCATATGGGTGCTGGTTGACTTCCAACTGCTCCACTTCCAATTCAGCTCCCTGCTAACAATGTGCCTGGGAAAGTAGCAGAAGATGTCCCAAGTATTTAGGTCCCTACACCAACGTGGGAGACCCAGAGGAGGCTTTCTGGCTCCTGGCTTCCGCCTGGCCCAGCCCAAGCCCTGGCCCATGCCCATCTGGGGAGTGAACCAGCAGATGGAAGACCTCTCTCTCTCTCTGTCTCTTCCTCTCTCTCTCTAACTCTGCCTTTCAAATAAATAAAATGTATCTTTCTTTAAAAAGAGGGAAAGAACAGTCTTTTCAAGAAAGGATACTGAGAGAGTGGATATAATACTGGTATCAGGGGCCAGAGATGTGGGGTAGTAGGTTAAGCATCTGCCTACGGCATTGACAACCCGTATGGGTGCTGGTTTGAGTCAGCTGCTCTGTTTTCAATCCAGCTCCCTGCTGATGGCCTAGGAAAGCCAATGCTTGGGCCCTTCCACCCATGTGGGAAACCCAAAAGAAGCTCCTGGCTCCTAGCTTCAGATAGGCCCAGCTCCAGCCATTGTGGCCATTTGTGGAGTGAACCACCAGATGGAAAACCTCTCTCTCCATCTTTCCCTCCTTCTGTAACTTTGCCTCTCAAGTAAATAAATAAATCTTTAAAAAAAATTATTGATATCAAACGAAAGAATGAAGTTGGAATCGTTACCACATATCATATACAAAAATTAACTCACAGGAACCAGCGCTGTGGCATACTGGGTAAAGCCGGCACCTGCAGTGCCGGCATCCCATATGGATGCCAGTTTGAGTCCCGGCTGTTCCACTTCCAATCTAGCTCTCTGCTATGACCTGGGAAAGCAATAGAAGATGGCCCATGTCCTTGGGCCCCCACACCAGTGTGGGGAAGACCTGAAGGAAGCTCTTGGCTCCTGGCTTCGGATTGGTGCAGCTCCGGCTGATGCAGCCAGTGGGAGGTGAACTAGAGGATGGAAGACTTCTCTCTCTCTGCCTCTCCTTCTCTCTCTGTGTACCTCTGACTTTCAAATAAATAAACAAATCTTTAAAATAAAATTAACTCACAGACCTAAAAGTAACAGCTAAAATGATAAAACCCTAAGAAGAAAATATAGCAGCAAACCTTTTTTCCTTCTTTTCTTTTATTTTTTTGACAGATAGAGTTAAACAGTGAGAAAGACAGACAGAGGTCTTCCTTCCATTGGTTCACTCCCCAAATGGCCGCCACAGCCAGCGCTGCGCCGATCTGAAGCCAGGAGCCAGGCACTTCCTCCTGGTCTCCCACGCGGGTGCAGGGGCCCAAGCACTTGGGCCATCCTCCACTGCCTTCCTGGGCCACAGAAGAGAGCTGGACTGGAAGAGGAGAAACTGGGACTAGAAGCCGGCACACATATGGGATGCTGGCGCCGCAGGCAGAGAATTAACCAAGTGAGCTATGGCGCTGGCCCCATAGCAGCAAATCTTTCTGACTTTCTATTAGGGAATAGTTTCTTAGATAGGACTTCAAAAGCACAACTGACAAAAGAAAAAAAATCAATAATTTGGACTTCATCAAAATCGAAAATCTTTGTACCTCAAGGAATACCAAAAGTGAAGCGACAAGATGAAGAAAGAGAAAATTGCAATTATATGTATAATAAGAGACTTTTATCCAGGATGCAAAAATAACTCTTCCAACTCAACAATAAAAACACAAATGCACAACTGAAAAATAAGCAGAATTTAAATTAATGTCTCACCAAAGAAAATATACATTGTCCAATAAGCACAGAAAAGATGCTCAACACCGTTAATCATTAGGGAAATGCAAGCCAAACCTATAATGAGATAATACTTCATAATCACTAGCTAATGTATAGCACAATATGTTGGCAAAAATATGGATAAATGGGAAGTCTCATATATTGTTAGTGGAAATGTAATGTTGCAGCTACTGTGGAAAATAATTTAGCAGTTCATCAAAAGTTAATTCAATTTCTAGGCATATGCTGAAGAGAATCTGAAATATGTTCAAACAAAAATCTGTACATGAATAATCATAGGAATATTCATAATATTGAAAATTAGAATATCTGGCCAAAAAGGCATAAATTACTAATACATGCTACAATAATAGCTGAAGCTTGAATTCACTCAGCTGCTAACACATCTTGGGAGGCAGCAGATGATGGGCCACGTGCTTGGCTCCTGTCATACATGCGCGATATCAGATTAAGTTCCAGGTTCCTGGTTTCAATCTGGCCCAGCCCTAGATGTTCAGGGCATTTAAAAAATCAATCAGTAGCTAGAAGATACTGTTTGTTCTCTTTCTCTGGCTCTTTCAAGTGGATAAAAAACTAAAATAATCAATTTTTTTTTTTAGTAAAATGAACATATTGTACTATTTCCAAAACAGTTCCCTGCTAATGTGCCAGGGAGAGCAGCAGAGGACAGGCCAAGTGTGTGGCCCTGCATCCATCTGGGAGATCAGGAAGTAGTCCTGGATCCCAGGTTTGGCTTGGCCCAACTCCAGCCATTGAGACCATTTCGGAAGTGAACCAGTGGATGGAATATCTCCCTCTCTCTCTCTCTCTCTTGCTCTTTCAAATAAATAACAATAAACTCTTTTTTTAAGATTTATTTATTTATTTGAAAATCAGTTACCCAGAAAGAGGAGAGGCAGCGAGAAAGAGAGAGATCTTCCATCCGATGGTTCACTCCCCAACTAGCCACAGTGGCCAGAGGTGTACTGATCCGAAGCCAGGAGTCAGGAGCTTCCTCCGGGTCTCCCATGAGGGTGCAGGGGCCCAAGGACCTGGGCCATCCTCCACTGCTTTCCCAGGCCACAATAGAGAGATGCACAGGAAGTGGAGCAGCCGAATCTTGAACCAGCGCCCATGTGAGATGCCAACACTTAAGGCCAGGGCATCAATCCACTGCACCACAGTGCTGGCCCCAATAAAATCTTTTTAAAAAAAAAAAGTTTGCTTTGGTGCAAAAAAATTTGAGATACACACATTTTCCATGAACTTTTTGTAGACCCCCTTATACAGGGTCCTATGAGCACCAGATCACATTTTATCACCTCATCAATACATAGCCCTCTTTTACATGTTTTTTTTGTTTGTTTGGTTAGTTGGTTGTTTAGAGACTGCTTTTTGTTAATTAAAGACACCCAAGAGGGGCTACTCAGGAAGGGAAAAGGTTTACTTTAGACTATGGTTTAAAGTTCACAGCCTAGGATCAGTTAGTCTGGTGTCTGATGGAAGCTGGCAAGGGTGGATATGTGCAGAAGAATGATCAGGCCGGCGCTGTGGCTCACTTGGCTAATCCTCCGCCTGCAGCGCCAGCACCCTGGGTTCTAGACCTGGTTGGGGTGCCGGATTCTGTCCCAGTTGCTCCTCTTCCAGTACAGCTCTCTGCTGTGGCCCAGGAGGGCAGCGGAGGATGGCCCAAGTGCTTGGGCCCCTGCACCCGTGTGGGAGACCAGGAGGAAGCACCTGGTTCCTGGCTTTGGATCAGCGCAGCATGCCAGCCACAGCACAGCGGCTGTGGCAGCCATTTGGGGGGTGAACCAATGGAAGGAAGACCTTTCTCTCTGTCTGTCTCTCTAACTCTGTCAAAAAAAAAAAAAAAAAAAAGATCACATGGTGAAGCAGAAAGTAGAGTGACAGGAATATGCTCCTTCATCTATCTACCTTTTTTGTGGCCCCCCATTATGATGCCATCATGAATCAATCATGGGACTCCACCTTCGCAGCCTAGTCCAGTCCTATCACCTCCTAAAGTTTCCACTGTTAGACAACATAATTGGATCAAGCCTCCACCTTAATCCACCAACCATTTATGCATTAACTGTTAATCTAAGACTCTGGGGTATAAAGACTCTGGGGTATAAACATCTGCATGAGTCTGAAGAACCAAATACTGTATATTGCTGATTTATTATCATTTAACTCAACAACAATAGCAAAATAACTCATGCCTGCCTGAAGCATAACTAGTACACGTATCTTCTCCTTAAGGTGTAGCATAGCTTTCTTGCGCTTCAGAATACTAGAAAGCACTTCATCAACATTACCACAGGCCATTTTAAATAATAAAACCAACAAAAAACGTAAAAGTGCACAAAAAAAGTGGTTCTATGTAGGCTGTGAAGAAGATACTTGTTTACAGTACAAGAATTAAAGCAAGAAGGCCTGGTCTTGTTCAACCTCAGCTGGGAATGTGCACCTGAGGTGACTAAAATTTTTTGTCACTCTGCATGTCTGTGAATAACCACACTGGTTTTGGGGTTATAAATAAATTTTAGCAAATAAGAGAGGGGGCAATATGAAATGCCCCCTGAAATGTAAGAAAAGTTGCAGTTGTAGAAACAAAGACATGGAAATTATTTCTGCATCTACATCCAATTATAGGATAAACTATAACTTACTCACTGTTAATGGCTTTAAAAGCATATACTTGGGAAATCACAAGCAAAATGTATGTTGTTTCAGGAATAAACAAGTCTTTGATTTTCTGGGTATGAAAGAAAGAGGAAATAGTATATTCTGTTTTTCAACTACGTATAACATATAGGAAACAGTAGGTTCATAGAAAATGCAATAATTATCTTTTCTTCAAATAAAAAAATCACATACACAAGAAATAAAACAGCAGAAAATTAATCGTTTCTGGTAAAAGGAAGATGAAACAAGGGAGGGTGTTTGGCTGGTTTCAACTTGTTTCGGGATGTATTAGAAATATTTTTATGTATACATGATACTATTTTTGTATAGTATGCTTGCATCTGAAATCATTAAATATTTGCCAGATGGATAATTAGTTTTACTATATAAAAATATGCTGCACACTGCAAGGGAATGAGACAGCATATTGCAAAGGAATGAGGTATAATTAAGGCCAAAAGAGAGGACTAGATAGAACTGGAAATCCTGAAATGTAAGAAAAGTTGCAGTTGTAGAAACAAAGACATGGAAATTATTTCTGCATCTACATCCAATTTTGCCTCATATTTCAGAAGACACTTAGGTTGAAATAGTAGTCAGTTCTATCATACATACTTGGCACTGGGTTTTTACAGACGAAAAACTTCCACTGAGTTTGTCAGCTAAAAACAGGCTACATCACAGGTTTTACTCTGTCAGGAATATAAACTTTTTTTTTTTTTTTCCTGACAGGCAGAGTTAGGGAGAGAGACAGAGAGAAAGGTTTTCCTTTTTTCCATTGGTTCACCCCCAAAATGGCTGCTAAGGCTGGCGCACTGTGCCGATCCGAAGCCAGGAGCCAGGTGTTTCTCCTGGTCTCCCATGGGGTGCAGGGCCCAAGCACTTGGGCCATCCTTCACTGCCTTCGCGGGTCACAGCAGAGAGCTGGCCTGGAAGAGGGGCAACTGGGACAGAATCCGGCGCCCAGACCGGGACTAGAACCCGGTGTGCCGGCGCCGCAGGTGGAAGATTAGCCAAGTGAGCCGTGGTGCTGGCCAATATAAACTTTTAATCTGGAAAAAAAAAAAAAACAAAAAAAAAACAAAAAAAAAACTGCTTTTTGAGAAGAGAGGTTTGAGACAGGAAGACAGTAGGTAGGTAGGTAAGTAGCTACGGGATATAGGGTTGGCATTCAACAGTACAGAGCCAGCAAAATTTCAGGATGACAACTATCTGATCAATACTACATAAATAGGATCTTGTTACTAGGGTATTAAAGAATCAGCATTCTAAAGGACATACCTTCCTCTATTTCTCTTCTTCTCCTTCTACACTTATATTTTTAACAAGCACAAAAGACACAACATATTTTGCTCTGCTTGCAAAATAATCAAGGACTCGGCCACCCATATTTCTGTCTATTCAATCATTTTAATGCTCTCACAGAAGTAATAAAAACTGAAAAATTACTATAAATTCACAATAATTCATAATCTACCAGTGGCCCTATGCAAAAGTCAGCTCCTTTGAAGGTAGGCTTTCTTTTCTAGCTTGGAATGAGAAAAAAGACATTTGTTCACAGACACTGGAAATTAGAATTTCTAATCTTAACCCCACAGAATAAATTAGAATGACTTCTAAAACCTAGACTTAGATGCAATTCAATCTTTGTTTCTCATCAACTTGACCCAACCATTAAATTAATGAATAAAATAAATAAAAGTATTCTAGGGGTAGGTGTTTGGCATAGTGATGAAGACACCATATCAGAATCACTGGGATTGAATCCTGGCTCTGTTTCTAATTCCAGCTTCCATAGTAGGCAGCTGGTATAGCTCAAGTACTTGGATCCCTGACACAGCCAGAGTTACTGCTCCCAGCATCAGGTTGGCCTAGCCCGAACCACTGCAAGTAAGAACAGAATAAACCAGCAGATGGAGTATCTGCGTGTGTGTGTGTGTGTGTGTGTGTTTCAAATAAGCAATACTTTTTTAATATGAAAAATATTCTATATTTATATACTTACTTTGATTTATGAACCTCTAATACTCAATAGAATATTAGGTTTATTTATTAAAAACTGCTCACTCTCTCCTTTTCTCTCTGCAATTCTGCCTTTCAAATAAATAAATAACTCTTAAAAAAAATGGTGGGGGGCCAGTTGAGCTGCTGCTGTGACACTGGCATTCCGCATGAGCAATGGTTTCAGTCCCAGCTACTATGCTTCCAAGCTAGCTCCCTGCTAATGTGCCTGGGAAAGCAGAAGAGTAGTAAGTCCCAAGTATTTGGAGCTCTGACACCCACATGGGAAACCTGTACAGAGTTCTAGGCTCTTGCTTTGGCCTGGCCTGGCCCAGCCCTGCCAGTTGTACCAGCAGTGAGAAGATACTCTCCTCTCTCTCATTCTTTCTCTCTCTCTCTCTCTTAGATTTTTGCCTGGTTTGTTGACTTAATTATCTTATTTGCTATATAATCAGGTTACTTACACCAACTCCAGAAATCTTACCAGAAAACCACTGTAAGACACATCCCAAACTTTGCAATAATTATGGAAATACATTTCTTTCACTTTTGGGAATTTATAAAGACATAAAGTGTGGGCGGAAGGTAGGAAACAGATCTCCCATCCAGGGACACTCTAAATGCCTGCAATAGCTGGGGCTGGGCTAGGCCAAAGCCTTAGGAGCCAGAAACTCAATTCAGGTCTCCCACGTAGGTGGCAGGGACCTAAATACTTGAATTAGGGGTGAGCATTTTCAGCAGGTTAAGTCACTACTTGGGATGTCCGCATCCCATATCTGAGTCCCAGCTGCTCCACTTCTGATCTAGCTTCCTGCTAATACATTCTGGGAGGCAACAAATGATAGCTCAAGAACTTGGTCACCTGCCACAAACATGGGAGACTCAGATGGAGTTTAGAGGTCCTGGCTTTGGCCCTGCCTATTGAAGACATTTGGGTAGTGAACCAGTGGATGAAAGATCAATCTTTCTCTCACAACTCACTTTCTGCCACTGTGTATTCCAAGTAGATAGGAAAAAAAATTAAAGCTAGACAAACTAAAGTACTACTATAGATAAATCCTTTATTTAAAATAAAGACTTCTTTTCTTTTTTAAATATTTAAAAGTGTTATGTAGGGGCCGACGCCATGATGCAATAGGTTAATCCTCCGTCTGCGGCGCCGGCATCCCATATGGGCACCGATTCTAGTCCCAGCTGCTCCTCTTCAGAACCAGCTCTCTGCTATGGCTTGGGAAAGTAATGGAAGATGGCCCAAGTGCTTGGGCCCCTGCACCCGCATGGGAAGAAGCTCCTGGCTTCCAGCCATAAAGGCCATTTGGGGAGTGAACCAGCAGAGGGAGAACTTTTCTCTCTGTCTCTTCCTCTCACTGTCTGTAACTCTGCATCTCAAATAAATAAAATATTTTTTAAAAGTTATGTATTTATTTGATTTATTTGAAAGAGAGACAGTAGTAGTGGCAGTGGGGGTGGAAGGTAGGATACAGATCTCCCATCCAGGGACACTCTAAATGCCTGCAATAGCTGGGGCTGGGCTAGGCCAAAGCCTTAGGAGCCAGAAACTCAATTCAGGTCTCCCATGTAGGTGGCAGGGACCTAACTACTTGAGCCACCACCTGCTGCCTTCCAGCGTAACTGGAATTGGAAGTGGTGCTGGAATCTGAACCCAGGAACTCCAATATGGGATGATGGCATCCAACCAGTGCTTAATCATTAAGCCAAATGTCTGTCCCTAATCTATTTTTAAGTAAATAAATTTTAATTTTAAAGTTGACTTCTATTTATGATACAGTGAATAGAAGACCCCCCCCCACTCTACCTCTCAAATAAATAAATTTTAAAAACCTGGGTATTATGCATGTTTATTGCTATTAGGATATGTTTGCATCTTAACCTTTTCAACAGCTAAGATTCCTTTATATCTTGCCCTATTTAATAATGATAGCTTTCTGCCCATGGATGCCACCAAGGAAGCATCTTTAAATTCTCTCTTCCCACTGCCCTCGGGTCTAAGTCAGAGTCTCCTAAGGAGCCCGAGCAGCTGCAGAAGCTCTTCATCGGAGGGCTGAGCTTTGAAACAACTGATGAGAGCCTGAGGAGCCACTCTGAGCAGTGGGGAATGCTCACGGACTGTGTGGTAATGACAGACCCAAAAACCAAGCGCTCCAGTGGCTTTGGGTTTGCCACCTATGCCACTGTGGAGGAGGTGGATGCGGCCGTCATGAATGCAAGGCCACACAAAGTGATTGGAAGAGTTTAGAACCAAAGAGAGCTGTCTTGAGGGAAGATTTCTAAAGACCAGGTGCCTGTCTAACTGTGAAAAAGATCTCTTTTGGTGGCATTAAAGAAGACACTTGTCGCTCCTCCGCTCGTGGAGGAGTGGCACCGGACTGGACGCTGTTATTCCCCTTCAGTCGGTTTTTTCTACAGTAAAGCAAGCACAAGCAAAGAGAAGAACGAAATAATGAGCCTCCCAGCGAACTCTCCAACCGACTCTCCAACCAAGCCACCCCCCGAACTCTCCACCAGCCCGGAGACAGTAGTTCTCTGAAAGTGCAGCTGAGTCCCCTTTTATAGTCCTCTTCCAGCAATCCATGCTCCGCTGCCCGCGTGCTGAGCACGCTGCTTTCTTCCAATCAGAGGTTGGGACAGCTCCTGTAGCTCATTAGTCAAATTGATGAAGCAGCCGAAGCCGCTGTGTAAAGCTTGTTTACTCCCTCTCAGCGCCATGTTGTGGGAGCCGGGCCCTGCTTCCCACAACACTGAAGAGCATCACTTCCAAGATTGTTTTGAACAGTATGGGAAAATCGAGGTGACTGAGATCATGACTGACCGAGACAGTGGCAAGAAGAGGGGCTTTGCTTTTGTGACCTTTGATGACCATGACTCTGCGGATAAGATTGTCATTCAGAAATACCACACTGTGAATGGTCACAACCGTGAGGTAAGGAAGGCCCTGTTGAAGCAGGAGATGGCCAGCGCTTCATCCACCCCGAGAGGTCGAAGTGGTTCTGGAAACTTTGGTGGTGGTTGTGGAGGTGGTTTTGGTGGCAATGACTACTCTGGTCATGGAGGAAACTTCAGTGGTCATAGTGGCGTTGGTGGCAGCCAATGTGGTGGTGGTGGTTATGGTGGCAGTGGGGATGGTTACAATGGATTTGGCAATGATGGAAGCAATTTTGGAGGTGGTGGAAGCTACAATGATTTTGGCAATTACAACAATCTTCAAATTTTGGACCCATACAAGGAGGAAATTTTGGAGGCAGAGGCTCTGGCCCCTATGGTGGCGGCAGCCAATATTTTGCCAAACCACAAAATCAAGGTGGCTATGGAGGTTCTAGCAGCAGCAATAGCTATGGCAGTGGCAGGTTTTAATAACTGCCATGAAAGAAAGCCAGAGAAGTGACAGGGAAGCTACAGGTTACAACAGATTTGTGAACTCAGCCAAGCACAATGGTGGCAGGGCCTGGCTAATACAAAGACAACATGTTTTAGACAATACTCATGTGTATAGGCAAAAAAAATTAGTATTGTGACTAACTGTATAACAGGCTATTTTAGTTTCTGTTCTATGGAAAGTGTAAAGCATTCCAACAAAAGGGTTTAATGTAATTTTTTTATTTTTTTGCACCCATGTTGTTGATTGCTAAATGTAACAGTCTGATCATGATGCTGAATAAATGTCTTTTTTAAAATATATATATATATATATATTCCTCTTTCTTAGTAAGAACCCTGGCTTCCAAGAACATCAACACATATACTGATTTTGTTTTTCCTACACTACACCTATAATTGCGTCAGGAATGCTTTGCCCACACAACTGAAAAATAAACCATTTTGTTTATAAAAGATTTATTTTATTTATTTGAAATACAGAATTAGAGAGAGAAAAGGAGAGACAGAGAGAGCTCTTCCAACCACTGGTTGACTCCCCAAATGGCTGCAATGGTCAGGTCTGGGCCAGGACAAAGCTAGGAGCCAGGAGTTTCATCCAGGTCTCCCCTGTGGGTGCAGGGGCCCAAGCACTTGGGCCATCCCCCACTGCTTTTCCAGGCGCATGAGCAGGGAGCTGGATTTGAAGCAGTTCGGTATTTGTTTACAATTCTTCACCTACCTTTACATTTTATCTTTCCCAAAAGTGTATGAGTGTACTGCAAATGGTTTGAGGAAAAAATGGAATTAAAAAATAAGTTTAGAAGAGGGCATTGTGGCACAATGGGTTAAGCCACTACTTGGGACACTGGCATCCAATATCAAAGTGCTTGGTTCAGGTTTTGGCTGCTTCACACTTCTAATTGAGCTTCTTGCTAAATGTTCCTGGGAAGCAGCAGATGATGGCTGAAGTACTTGGGTTCCTGCCAACCATGTAAGAAATCCAGATGGAGTTCCTGGTTCCTGGCTTTTGTCAGCTGAGCCATGGCTGTAACAAGCATCTGAGGAATGAACCAGAGGATGGAAGATTCTCTCTCTCTCTCTCCCTTTCTCCCTGTCACTCTGCCTTTCAAATAAATAAATAAGTCTTTTAAAAAGACTAACTGAACTTTTTAAAAAAGAATAAGGTATGTTGACTTTGGTTTAAAAAACTTTAAAAATTACATGGTTACACATAATACTGCAACTCCTATGTCTATGTATTTTCATGCCACTGAACTCTTATGTATATGTTTTCATTCTACTAAAGATCTACCTTCCAAAGAAATTCATAGAAATGGGAATACTGTACTACCCAAACCAATTTACAGATTCAATGCAATCACAATTAAGATATGAAGGACGTTCTTCTCAGATCTAGAAAAAGCAATGCTAAAATTCATACAGAAACACAAGAGAAACAGAATAGATAAAGCAATCTTAAACAATAAAAACAAAGCCAGAAGTAGCACAATACCAGATTTCAAGATATACTACAGGGTACTTATAATCAAAACAGCCTGGTACAAAAACAGACATGGCACAAAACAGACATATAGAACAATGGGACAGAAAAGAAACCCCAGAAACTAACCTATGCATCTACAACCAACTAACCTTTGACAGAGGAGCTCAAATCAATCCCTGGAGAAAGGACACTCACTTCAACAAATGGTGCTGGAAAAATTGGATCTATGTATGCAGAAATATGAAACAAGACCCCTGCCCTATACCTTATACAAAAATCAACCCAAAATAGATCAAGAATCTAAATCTACAACATGATACCATCAAATTACTAGAGAAAAACGTCAGGGAAACTCTGCAAGACACTGGCATAGGCAAGACTTCTTGGAAAAGATCCAAGAAACATAGGCAATAAGGACAAAAACAGACAAATGGGATTATATCAAGCTAATAAGTTGTTGTTGTTGTTGTTGTTTTTTTTTTTTTTTTTTTTTTTTTTTTTGACAGGCAGAGTGGACAGTGAGAGAGAGACAGAGAGAAAGGTCTTCCTTTGCCGTTGGTTCACCCTCCAATGGCCACCGCGGCCGGCGCGCTGCAGCCGGCGCACCGCGCTGATCCGATGGCAGGAGCCAGGTACTTATCCTGGTCTCCCAAGGGGTGCAGGGCCCAAGCACTTGGGCCCTCCTCCACTGCACTCCCGGGCCACAGCAGAGAGCTGGCCTGGAAGAGGGGCAACCAGGACAGAATCCGGTGCCCCGACCGGGACTAGAACCTGGTGTGCTGGCGCCGCAAGGCGGAGGATTAGCCTATTGAGCCACAGCCCCGGACCGCTAATAAGCTTTTGCACTACAAAGGAAACACTCAACAAAATGAAGAGACAACTGACAGAATGGTTTGTAAACTATGCAACTGATAAAGGATTAATATACAGGATCTATAGGGCCGGCGCCGTGGCTCAATAGGCTAATCCTCCACCTTGCGGCGCCGGCACACCGGGTTCTAGTCCCGGTTGGGGCGCTGGATTCTGTCCCGGTTGCCCCTCTTCCAGGCCAGCTCTCTGCTATGGCCAGGGAGTGCAGTGGAGGATGGCCCAGGTGCTTGGGCCCTGCACCCCATGGGAGACCAGGAAAAGCACCTGGCTCCTGGCTCCTGCCAGGATCAGCGCGGTGCGCCGGCTGCAGCGGCGGCCATTGGAGGGTGAACCAACGGCAAAGGAAGACCTTTCTCTCTCTGTCTCTCTCTCTCTCACTGTCCACTCTGCCTGTCAAAAAAAAAAAAAAAAAAAAAAATATACAGGATCTATAAAGGGCTCAAGAAACTCAACAACAACAAAACAATCCAGCTAAGAAAGGGGCAAAGGACATGAACAGGAATTTTTCTTGTTGTTTTTTTTTTTTAATTAATTAATTTATTTGAAAGTCAGAGTTACACACAGAGAGGAGAGGCAGAGAGAGAGAGGTCTTCCATCCGATGGTTCCCTAATTGGCTGCAACAGCTGGAGCTGCGCTGATCCAAAGCCAGGAGCCAGGAGCTTCCTCCAGGTCTCCCACGTGGGTGCAGGAGCCCAAGGACTTGGGCCATCTTCTACTGCTTTCCCAGGCCATAACAGAGAGCTGGATCAGAAGTGGAGCAGCTGGGACTTGAACCAGCGCCCATATGGGATGCTGGTGCTTCAGGCCAGGGTGTTAAATCCACTGTGCCACTCCACCGGCCCCAAACAGGAATTTTTCAAAGGATGGCATTCAAATGGCCAGACACATGAAAAGATGCTCAGGATCACTAGCCATCAGGGAAATGCAAATAAAAACCATAATGAGGTTTCACCTCACCCCAGTTAGAATGGCTATCAACCAAAAATTAAACAAAAAATGCTGGTGAGGATGTGGGGGAAAAGGTACCCTAATACACTGTTGGTGGGAATGCAAATGAGTACAAATGTTATGGAAGGCAATATGGAAATTCCTCAGAAATGTGAAAATAGAACAAACGTATGACTCAGCCATACCACTCCTGGGAATTTGTCTGAATGAAATAAAATTAACATATGAAAATTATCTGTACCCCATGTTTACTGCAGCTCAATTCACAATAGCTAAGATATGGAATCAACCCAGATGTTCAGGGGCTGGGCAATGGTGAAATAGGCTAAGCCTCTGCCTACAGTGCCAGCATCCCAAATGGGTGGCACTTTCTGTCCCAGCTTCTCCTCCTCTGATCCAGCTCTCTGCTTATGGCATGGGAAAGCAGTGGAAGATGGCCCAAGTGCTTAGGCCCCTGCACCCACGTGAGAGACCTGAAAGAAGCTCCTGGCTCCTGGCTTTGGATCAGTTCAGCTCTAGCCGTTTCAGCCATTTGGGAAGTCAACTAGCAGATGGAAGACCTTCCTCTCTGTCTCTCCCTCTCTCTGTCTATAACTCTACCTCTCAAATGAATAAATAAAATCTTAAAAAAAAAAGATGTCTATAAACTGATGACTGGATAAAGAAAATATTACTCAGCCATAAAAAGGAAGGAAATCTTATCTTTTGCAACAAAATGGATGCAACTGGAAACCATTATGCTTAGTGAAATAAGCCCATCCCCAAAAGCAAATACCATGTTTCTCTGATATGTGGCAGTTAATATAGAACACAAAAAAATGTGTTGGAATGAAATGGACATCTTGTGTTATGATTGTTGTTTTTGGTCTCTGTTGCTATGGAACTACGATCCTCCTACTTTTTACTTGTTGAATATTATGATTAGTGATGAATTGAGACTATGTTAATAGAGTAGACTGAAATTATGTCTTTGAAAAAAATTAAAGAAAATAAAGGAAGGTAGGAAGGAAGGAGAGGGACTGAGAGAGGAAGCAGGAGAGAGAGGGAAGTATGGTTATCTTCTTAGAACTGTACCTATGAAATAAGTGAAATCTGTTTCTTTATTTAATAAAAATTTTTAAAAAGAGATTTATTTACTTTGAATATTCAGAGTTATAGAGCAAGAAGGAGAGACAGAGACAGAGCTCTTCCATCTCCTGGTTCACTTGTCAGAGAGCCACAAAAGCTGGGGCTGGGCCAGGCCAAAGCCAGACGCTTCATCTGGGGCTCCCATATGGGTGGCAGGGGCTGAAACACTTAGGCTATCTTCCATTGCTTTTCTTAGGCTGTTAGCAATGAGCTGGATCAGAAGTGGAGCAGCTGGGACATGAATTGGTGCCCATATAGGATGACAGTGTCGCAGGTGGTAGTTTTACTGCTACGCTAGAATGCTAGCCCCTGTAGCTTTCTTAATATTACCAAATTCCCTCCCACAGAAGTTAAAAAGTACTATATTCAAACTCATTTGATAATTACTGATACCTTACATATCCTGATATATCTCTTTTGGAGTTCAACAATTAACTACATATATAATCTTTCGATGCTAAAATTCTTTCTCTCACTCTTGCCAACTCTGAATGTTTGTTTTAGATTCTGCAAGTCTTTGGAGAAAATTATTACAAAGAAAAGTTACTTACTGAGTGGTGTTGTATCAGGAGGTGGAAAATTCTCAGTAAAGTTGACATTACATAAATCTGTGCTACAGCAGCAGAAACGGTATGTTCCATTCTGAATTGAGGGAGGGGTGGTGGTTACTACACATTCTTCAAAGTGACACTCTTGGGGGTCTCCAATGTGAGACCAGCATCCTACAAATCAGTATGAATACAAACAAGTTAGGAGACAATATAGTAAAGAAAACAATAAACTAAGAGCTAATTGAAATAAATGTGAGGCAATGAATACATTTAAGATATAAAACACTCTTGCAAACCAATTAAAAAAAACAGAAAAAATGGCAAAGGATACAACAGGTATTTATCAGGCAAAAAACCACCAACAAAACATTTAATTGCATCATTAATTTAAGAATTATTAAAGAAATAGTAAGGTTTCATTTTGCCCATGCTAATTAAATTGTTCTAGGTTTAAAAAATAATAATATACAATCATAACAAGGATTTGGTAACAGAAACACGCTCATACATTGTTGGAAGAAATGTAAATGGAGAATTTTTTTGGAAATAAATGGCTATTTTTATACAGAATCTTCAAATTATTCATGTTTTATAATCTAATAATTCTGTATCAAGGAACCTATGTCAAGGAAGCAATCAGATAATTTAAAAATTCATGTTCAAGTGAAAATCTAAAACAACAGCATGCAACTGATTAATGTGCAAACTATGATACATGTATACAATGAAATATTGTGCAGAGGTTAAAAATGTTTTCAGAGAGTATTTAAAGAGAGGCGAAATGCTCATGCTATAATTAAAGTGGGGGAAAAAGAAAGTACCTACACATATTAACATAGAAATACATAGAAAACACACCTTGCAGGGGATAAACAATGCAGGAAATAAAAACTTCTTTAGATGTATGTAATTGTAAGAATTTTGTTTTTCTTTACTATAATTTTCTGTATTTTTCAAACTTCATAAAATAATGAGTACATATTAGTATTATAATAAGAAAGTGTCATTAAAATAAGCCAGCAATAAATTTCCCTTTACAAAGCTGGGATATGCGCAAGTATGTGTGGATTTGTGCATGTGCGTGTGTATAAAGATAGGCTTTTAAATTTACTGTTTTTCTGAAGAGAATGTTAACATATCTCCATGTCCTTTTCAGATAAACCTCAATTGTATGAAACACAAAGACATTTAAGGTAAGAAAAGTATTACTTACCTTGTTTTACAAGATTTATGTCCCCTTTTGATTTCTCCCAAAGGCCATAGCAGGTGCTACCTTTTGAACATAGTATTGTCCCATTTTCATGTGAGATACGACTCTCTCCTATCCCAAGGTCCTGTTGATATGGATCTTTAAATGCACATAGCCGTTCTTGATTCTGGGAAGCTAAAATAAAGAAAATAAGACAATGGTGAATTAATTTTATGATAATCTTTATAAAACATATTGTAATATCTTTTATTTGAATGACAATAAAAATTTCCCTACTAAATTCTCCCAATTCAAATCATTGAATAAGTTTGCAATTTTACACTTATTCAATAACTTTTTTCTGCTCATTAATTTGTAATCTTCAAGCAAAAGGCAAATTTTAAAACTCACTTCCCAAAAGCAATCCTTTCTTACTCAAATTATTCTTACCACTTTTCTCTTCTTAAATGATTTTGGTGTCCAAGTAAAGAAATATCAAGGCCAGTGTATGCTGAACACTGCCTTTTAATAAAATAAAAATAGAATTTTATATATAATTGATTAGTATTGGGTACAAAAATATTTATTCAACCTAAAAGTTCACATTTTTCCTTCTGACTGAAAAGAAATTAAAACATTTAACATTTTCAGGCCGGCGCCGCGGCTCACTAGGCTAATCCTCCGCCTAGCGGCGCTGGCACACCGGGTTCTAGTCCCGGTCGGGGCGCCGGATTCTGTCCCGGTTGCCCCTCTTCCAGGCCAGCTCTCTGCTGTGGCCAGGGAGTGCAGTGGAGGATGGCCCAGGTGCTTGGGCCCTGCACCCCATGGGAGACCAGGAAAAGCACCTGGCTCCTGGCTCCTGCCATCGGATCAGCGCGGTGCGCCGGCTGCAGCGCGCCGGCCGCGGCGGCCATTGGAGGGTGAACCAACAGCAAAGGAAGACCTTTCTCTCTGTCTCTCTCTCTCACTGTCCACTCTGCCTGTCAAAGAAAAAAAAAAAAAAAACATTTAACATTTTCATAGGTCTCCAGAAATACACGAACTGTGAGCTCAAGGACCTGTGCCTAATGGCAGAGCCCTGAAACCCAGCCCATCTCTCCTGCTATACACTTAACTCCTTCATTCTTATTTCCTACCACACTCAGATGCTGAGAACTTTCATGACCTTTACACATAATAAACTTTCCATAATGTTCCCAATATCCAGCACGCCATTTTTCCTGAGCAACTCAGATTCATCTTCAAGACCCAGCTCTATTATCAACTCCTCAGTGAAGTTTATATGATAGATCATGCGCTATGCAATTCCAAGGCTCTTAACTCACATCTATTCTAGCATTGTTTCATATTGCAGAATTTTATCTGCTTACATACCTGTATCCCCTACCAAGCTGCAGGCTTATTTCACTGTTTCTTAGAGAAAGATCATGTTTATTTAATTCAATTTTACCTTCCACCAACAGTGTTACAGGCAGAAGTTTTCACATCTATAGAAACTGTATTCAATGCCATTTCCAACTTAAAAATGATAAAATCTAAGCAACAAAAATCTAGTACTTCTACTTCTCAATCATAATGAAGCTATAAAAATAGTATGAATGTAGAGGCAATATTTTATTATTTCTCTCCATATATACAAATTATCAAGAATAAAATAGTAATTTTCTCTTTACATATGCTTTCTGGATCATTACTTGTTAATCATTTACTTTATTTTATTCCCAGGAACAGATGCAGCATGTCTGGAATACTCAGCTGTCTTGCATTTCCCATTCCATCACATAAAACCACCAATAAAGCAGAAGAAATGGTATGGCATAGTTTTATCATGCCCCATCAGTGAGCTGTCATTACAGACATAAATCAGCAGCGGCATCACCCATTTCCTGAAAATCACTACTTTTTTCGCTTTTATGAGGAAGGGAAGAAGGGGAAAAAATAGCTATTATGAAGGAGGGCATTTGGCCTAGAGGTTAAGATCCCTACATCCTATATCAGAATTCCTAGGTTCTAGTCTCACCTCTCCTCCCAGTTTCAGCATCCTCTAATGCAGGTGATGGCTCAGGTAGCTGGGTTGAATGAATTCTGGGCTCTCTCTGTCTCTCTCTGACTCCCTCTCTCTCTCAAAAAAACAAATTTTTAATAACTGCAACTATGAAAAATATTAACTATTTGCCCTTTCTTTGTCATGATTTCTTAATATTGTTTGAATTGTCATGAAATAAAGCCATGTATTATTTATATATTTAAAAATAAGTGCAATGGAATTAATTTTGTAACATTAAGAAAAATGCTTTGGGGGCTGGCACTGCAGAGCAGTAGGCTAAGCCTCCACCTAAGGTTCCGGCATCCCATGTGGGCATCGGTTCATATCCCAGCTGCTCCACTTCTACTCCATCTCCTTGCTTGTGGCCTAGGAAAGCAGTGGAAGATGGCCCAAGTGCTTGGGCCCCTACACCCATATGGGAGACCGGAAGAAGTTCCTGGCTTCGGCCTGGCCCAATTCTGCTCACTGCAGCCATCTGGGGAGTGAACCAGTAGACAGAAGACCTTTCTGTCTCTCCTTCTCTCTGTGACTCTACCTCTCAAATAAATAAATAAAATCTTTTTTAAAAATGCTTTGATAATTATAGATTCATAGGAGGCCAAAAAGAAGTACAGAGGGAAATTCCATACACCCCTCATCAATGTCAATTCCCAGTCACTATTTGCTATCAAAACCACAAAACAGCGGCCGGCGCCGCGGCTCACTAGGCTAATCCTCCGCCTAGCGGCGCCGGCACACCGGGTTCTAGTCCCGGTCGGGGCGCCGGATTCTGTCCCGGTTGCCCCTCTTCCAGGCCAGCCCTCTGCTGTGGCCAGGGAGTGCAGTGGAGGATGGCCCAGGTGCTTGGGCCCTGCACCCCATGGGAGACCAGGAAAAGCACCTGGCTCCTGGCTCCTGCCATCGGATCAGCGCGGTGCGCCGGCCGCAGCGCGCTGGCCGCAGCGGCCATTGGAGGGTGAACTAACGGCAAAGGAAGACCTTTCTCTCTGTCTCTCTCTCTCACTGTCCACTCTGCCTGTCAAAAAAAAAAAAAAAAAAAAAAAAAACCACAAAACTGACATTAGCACAACCCACAAAATTTATTCCAATTTCACCAGTTACACATGCATTCAGGCTTCACCATTACCCTGACTACCTCATGTTAACCCTTGACAATCACACCATTCCCTACTCCTTATTCCTAACCTGTGAAACCACTAATCTGTTCTTTATTTCTATAATTACATTATTTCACAATCATTTCATAAAATAGAATCACACAGTATATATTCTTTTGAGACTGGCTTTTT
The DNA here is from genome assembly GCF_964237555.1 of Oryctolagus cuniculus. Taxonomy (NCBI): domain Eukaryota; kingdom Metazoa; phylum Chordata; class Mammalia; order Lagomorpha; family Leporidae; genus Oryctolagus; species Oryctolagus cuniculus. The sequence continues at coordinate 37,538,178 of NC_091434.1, forward strand.
AATTCAGAATTTTTTTGAGGTTTATCCAAGTTTCTTGTAATGGTATGGATGTACCAGTTTATTTACCTATTGACATTCTATTTAACTTTTTATCCTTTGAAGGTCATTTAAGTAGCTTCTACTTTTTGCCCATTAGAAATAAAGCTGTGGGACTGGCACTGTGGTGTAGTGGGCTAAGCCTCCACCTTTGGTACCAGCATCCCACATAGGTGCTGGTTCATGTCCTGGCTGCTCCTCTTCCAAATTCACTCTCCACTAATGGTCCTAGGAAAGCAGCGGAGGAAGGCTCAAGTCCTTGGGCTCCTGTACTCACGTGGGAGACCTGGAAGAAGCTCCTGGCTCCTGGCTTTGGACAGGCCCAGCTCTAGCTGTTGTGGCCATTTGGGGAGCAAACCAGAGGATGATAGACCTTTCTCTCTGTCTATAACTCTACCTTTAAATAAATACATAAATTTTTAAAACAAAGAAAGAAAGCCGCTATGGAGGCCAGCAGTGTGGCACAGCAAGTTAAGCTGCCACCTGCAACTTCAGTATCCGATATCAGAGTATCAGTTCCAGTCCTAGCTTCTCTGCTTCCAATCTAGTGTCCTGCTAATGCGCCTGGTAAGCCAGTGGATGACATCACAAGAACCTGGTCCCTGCCATGTATGTGGGAGACCACAATGGGAGTTCCTGGCTCCTGGGTTCAGCATGACCCAGATCTGGCTGCTGTGGCTATCTGGGGAGTGAACCAGTGGGTAGAAGATCTCTCTTTGTGTCTCTCCCTCTTTCTGTTGGTCTGGCTTTCAAATAAACAAATCTTTTAAAAAGATGCAAATGTCCTATATTTCACGTCTTATATTTTAAAAAAACTGCTATGAACATTTGTATATAAGTATAATTTTAATAGGAATTTAGAGCAAAACAACAGTAACATAATAAATTATGGTATCTGCAAAATGGAACCTGATATAACTCTACCAAAAGAATACATTGTGCTCTATCATATAAATTTGTCCAAAGCATTCAAAATCTCTAACTACTTCCAGTCAAGTTGACTTGCACTGTGGAATCATGGCTTAAAGAATCATTCATATAGTATTCCTTACATGTAAAGAAAGTTAAATGGGGCTGGCACTGTGGCATACCAGATAAAGCTGCCACCTGCAGTGGAGGCCAGTTTGAGAACTGGCTGCTTCACTTCAATCCAGCTCTCTGGTATGGCCATCAGAAGATGGCCCGAGTCCTTGGCCCCTGCACCACATGGGAGTCCCAGAAGAAGCTCCTGGCTTTGGATGGGCCCAGCTCTGGCCATTGCAGCTATTTGGGGAGTAAACCAGCAGATGGAAGACCTCTTTCTGCCTCTGCCTCTGCCTCTTGTCTCTGTATAACTCTGCCTTTCAAATAAATAAGTAAATCTTTTTAAAAAGAAGAAGAAAGAAAGAAGGTTAAATATGGGGCCAGCATTGTGGCATAGCAGTTTAAGCTGCTGCCTGTGATGCCAGCATTCCAGAGTGCTGGATGGAAGATCTCTTTCTATGTCACTCTTTCAAATAAATAAAATAAATCTTTAAAAAACATGTTTTTAAAAGAAAGTTAAATGTAACAAAATAATACTATATAATTATGGCATTAAACATCTGAGATGAGATTTCAGTTCAGGGATGTTTCTGTTGTAGTTGTTTAAACAAAGGCTAGAGCCACTGTAACAAGGTCAAAAGGCAAAGGGCACCCTCTTTCTCCTATCATGCCTTGATACCCAAGGCCCCTTTAATATAGAACTTTCTGTGGGCTAGCTTGTGCTAGAAACATGCCAAGTTTCAGATGGATTCTTCCATCTTTCCTTCTTACTTCCTTTTCCCTAAAATAAAAATAATCAAGCATTTGGAAAACAAGTTTGTGCATGAATACTGTGAATTTTCTTAAAACCTTAACAATACCAAGTACTGAGAAGGATGTTGACATTGACACACACACACACAAACACACACTCACACACACAAAATTGCTGGTGAAAAATGTAACCAGCCAGTATGAAAAAGTTTGATAGTTTCTCATAAATTTTTTTTAACTTTTATTTAATGAATATAAATTTCCAAAGTACAGCTTATGGATTACAATGGCTTCCCCCCCATAACATCCCTCCCACCCGCAACCCACCCCTTTCCCACTCCCTCTCCCCTTCTTATACTTACCATTTAACCCAGTAATCCAAATCTAGGTATTGACTCAAGTGTAATGATAATCTATGTTCATGCCTAAACCTTTACAAAAATATTTACAGTGGCTCTTTCTGTAATCACTCAAACTTGAAATAACCCAATTGTCCCTCAACTAAGGAATGGATAACCAAATATGACTCAGCAATAAAAATAATGAACTACTGACATGTAGAACAACATGGATGAATCTCAAACATGTTACATGAAATTAAAGAAGCTAGTCACAAAGTTATGCAACATTTTTTGAAAAGTAAAAGTACAAGGATAGTAAACAGATCTACCTTGTGGTTGCAAGGGGTTTGGTGGGCATGAAAGAAAAAAGCCAATTACAATTCAGCAAAAGGGAACTGTAGGTAGTGGAATTATTCTTTATTTTGATTGGGGTGTTTGTTACATAACTATGAATTTGTCAAAACTCACAGAACTGCTTTCCCAAAGGAGTGGGTTTTACAAACATAAATTTTAAACTACATTTAAAAATAATAAGGTATAGGGGCCAGCGCTGTGATGCAGTAGGTTAATCCTCCATCTGTGGCACCGGCATTCCCTATGGGCACCAATTCTAGTCCTGATTGCTCTCTGCTTTTGGATTGGCTCAGCTCCGGCCATTGTGGCCATTTGAGGAGTAAACCAGAAAATGGAAGACCGTTCTCTTTGTCTCTCCCTCTCACTGTAATTCTACCTCTCAAATAAATAAATGAAATCTTAAAACATTATAATAATATATTATTGATGGCTGGCACCATGGCTTACTAGGCTAATCCTCCGCCTGCGGCGCCAGCACCCCAGGTTCTAGTCCCGGCTGGGGCGCTGGGTACTAGTCCCGGTTGCTCCTCTTCCAGTCCAGCTCTCTGCTGTGGCCTGGGAGGGCAGTGGAGGATGGCCCAAGTGCTTGGGTCCCTACACCTGCATGGGAGATGGGGAGGAAGCACCAGGCTCCTGGCTTCGGATCGGCGCAGCGCTGGCCGTGGCAACCATTAGGGGAGTGAACCAACGGAAGGAAGACTTTTCTCTCTCTCTCTCTCACACACACATACACACACAAAGAAGAAATCAATGAAGAAAAATTTTATGATTTAGATTTTTTTGGATTTTATATAGAAAGGGCTTTTTTTTTGGTCTGTATCAATTAGAAATATAGTTCTGTAATTTTTTTCTTTTACTCATTAGGTTTTTTTTTTAAGATTTATTTATTTGAAAGAGTTATAGATAATGAGGGAGAGACAGAAAATGAGAACTTCCACCTGCTGGTTCATGCCCCAAATGGCTGTAATGGCCAGAGCTGGACCAGGGTGAAAAGCCAGGAACCTCAAACTCTTCACACAAGTGGCAGGGGTCCAAATACTTGGGCCATCTTTAGCTGCTTTCCCAGGCACATTAGGAGGGAAGGATATTGGAAGTGAAGCAGCCAGGACTGGAACCAGCGCCAACATACCAGCATTACAGGCAGCAAATAAACACAATGTGTGTGCCATTAGCTCCAGCCCCATTCATTAGGTTTTTGCTTTTGCTTCTTTTTTTTTTTTTTTTTTTTTTGAAGACTTACTTATTTATTTTGAAAAAAAAAAAAAAAATGACAAAGAGAAAGGGAGACAGAGAGTCTATTGTCTGGTTCACTTCCCAAATGGCTACAGTGGCTTGGGTTCAGCCAGACTGAAAGCAGGAACCTAGAATTCATCTGAGGCTCCCATGTGGGAGACAGAGGTCCAAGTACTTGGGCCATCATCTGCTGCTATCCTAGGAGCATTAGTCCAGAGCTGGATTGGAAGTAAACAGCCAACACTTCAACCAGCACTAGGATATAGGATGCTGGTGTCACAAGTGGCTGCTTAACCCACTGTACCATCCCAGCCCTCTTCTGTATCTTCTGAAAGAATATGTTAGTGTGCTTTTTAATTCTTCTTTAAATGATTATTTAGGGCTTCAGTTATCTCTGGGAGGAGATACTTAAAATGAGTTTGATTTCATAAATATGCATGGCTACTTAAAATTTTTTTCTTTCTTTCTAAGTTTTCTGAGTTTCTGTTTTTGAAAAAGATATGTGTATTTCATATAAGTTGCCAAAACCGTTGGCATAAAATTGTTTAACATTCTCAAAAAAAAAAAAAAAATAGAGCTACACAGGGCAGGCATTAGGCTTAGCGGTTAATTTGTCATTTGAGATGTCCCCAAGTGGCTCTATTTTTATTACTCAAAACGTGAAATAACCCAATGTCCCTCAACTAAATAGTGGCTGGGTTTGAGTACCAGCTGCACTCCCAACTCCAGCTTCCTGCTAATGTTCACCATGGAAAGCAGCATATGATGGCTCAAATAACTGAGGCCCATGTCACCCTTATTGGAGACCTGAACTGAATTCTTCCAGGCTCCTTGTTTTCGTCTGGCTCAGCCTCCAGCTGTTAAATGCATTTCTAAGTGAAACAGGGATAGAATATCTCTGTCTCTCTGCCTTTCAAATAAATGAAAATAAATTTAAAAAAATTTAAGCCATTAATACCTTAATGGGGGGCACATTCATGAACTCATCTTTTAAAAAGTACAGAGCTACTCTATAATGCAGCAATCCCACTACTGGTATATTATCCAAAGGAAATGAAAATTGTCTGCTGAAGAAAGATCTGCACTCCCATGTTTACTGCAGTACTAACTATAATAGCCAAGATATGAAACCAACCTAAGTGTCCATCAATAGATGAATGGAAAAGAAAGTGTAACGTGGGGGCAGGGTGAAATATTATTTAGTTATTAAAAAGCTGAAATATGTCATTTGAGATAGCATGGCTATACCTAGAGGACATTATGCTAGGTGAAAAAGCCAGGTACAGCAAGACAGACATCACATGATCTCACTCATGGGTGGACACTAAAAACAGAACATATTCTATATTTTAAAAAGGTAGATTATTTTTAGTATTCTCACCACAAAGAAATTATTAATATCTGAGGTGACAGATATGCTATTTTAATTTGGTCATTATACAACATAAACAGGTTACCAAAACATCATGCTATATCCTGTAAATTTATGTTTATAATATGTCAAAAAATTAAAAATAAACCAGGCTAAGATAAACAGGCTAAAAAGAAAAAATCAGGGCCAGCACTGAGGTGTAGTGGGTAAAGCTACCACCTGCAGTGCCGACATCCTGCATGGGTGCCAGTTCCAGTCCTGGCTGGTCTACTTCCCTATCCAGCTCCCTGCTAATGTGCTTGGGAAAAGCAGTGGAAGATAGTACAAGTACTTGGGCTCCTGCACCACACGGGAGACCCAGAAGAAAAGTCTTGGTTTCTGATTGGCCCAGCTCCAGCTGTTGCAGGCACCTGGGGAGTGAACCAGAAGATGGATGAATTTACTTTTCTATCTCTCCTTCTTTCTCTCTCTGTAATTTTGCCTTTCAAATAAATAAATCTTAAAAAAAAAAAAAAAACACAAAGGGAAAAATGAAAAAAAAAATCACATAACCCTATTAATTGATGCAGAAGAACAAAGTCCAGCACTCATTCATGATGAAACTCAACAAACTAAAGGGAAACTTCCTGAACTTGATTGAAAAAAATCCAATAGTTAATATCATTCTTAATGACAAGAAAACAGATTTCCTGCTAATATCAGTATCAGGCAAGGATATTATCTCCTCTTATCACTCCTTTCAACATCATACTGGAAGGCCTAGATAATGCAATAAAACAAGAAAAAGGATAAAGGTATACTGATTGAGATGAAAGTAATTAAATTGTGTTTTTCTCACAAGATATGATCATCCGTATAGAAACCCAAAAAGAATTAACCAAAAAACACTAGAAACTAATAAGCAATCACAGCAAGTTTGAAGGATACAAAATGTGAAAGCAATTGCCTTGCTATGTAACAATGAACAAGAGAAATGTGAAATGTAAAACATATTACCACTTACATTAACACTCAGAAAATATGAAATAAGTATAAAACTATCAAAATATTTTTAACATGTTTATGAGAAAAACTACAAATCTCTAAAGAAAGGTATTGAGGACAGAAACAGAGAGGTATTGTCAAGATGTCAGTTATTTCAGTTCTTCCTAATTTGAACTATAGATTTAATGTAATCTCAACCAAAATTCTAGTAAGTTATTTCATGGACATTGATAAACTGATTCTAACATTTAAATGGGAGCAGGTGTTTGGTGCAGTGGTTAACATGCACTTGGGATGCCTACATTCTATACTGAGTGCCTGGATTTGACTTCTGGCTCCACTCCTGACTCCAGCCTCCTTCTAATGTCACCCTGGGAGGCAGCAGGTGGTGGCTCAAGTTTTTAGGTCCCTACTACCCACATAGGAGCCCCAAATTGAGTTCCTGGTTTCTAGCTTAAGCCTGGCCCAGTCTCCACTGTTACGGGTTTTTGAAAAATAAGTCAGCAGATGAAAGATATCTGTCTGTCTCTCTGTGTCTCTATCTTCCTTTCAAATAAATAAAATAAGTACAAATCTTTTTAAAAAATAAAATTTGCATGGAAACATAAAAGATATAGAATAACACAATATTGAAGAAAAAGAATAATGCTGGAGGTCAGGTACAACTGACTTAAAAGACTTACTATAAGTTACAGTAATCAAGACAGTATAGCACTGGTGAAAAGAGTAGAGAAACAGTTCAATGGAACAGAACACACAGCCCAGAAATAAACTTCTATAATACCGTCAACTGATCTTTGACACAGGAAAAAAAAGCAATATAATGGACAAAAGATAATATTTTCAGCACATGGTACTAAAATAACTACAAACTCACATGCAAAACAACAACAACAACAACAACAACAACAACCCTAGACATTGACCTTACACCTTTCAGAAATATTAACTCAAAATGGACCACAGATTTAAATGATGCAAAACCATAAAAATCCTAAATGATAAAATCTAGGTAATCTTGGGTATGGTGATAAAACACCAAAGGCACGATCCATGAAGAAAATAATTGGTAAACAGCTTACATTAAAATTAAAATTTTCTTCTGGCAAAAGATAATGACAAGAGAGTGAGAAGACAAGCATGGACTAGAAGAAAATATTTTGAAAAGATTTATCTGATAAGGGATTGCTTTCCAAAATATACAAAGAACTCTTAAAACTCAACAATAAGAAAATGAACCACTTAATTAAAAAATGAACAAAAAATCTGAACAGAGACCTCACTGAAGAAGAGATACAGTCAATAAGTAAGCATATGAACACATATTCAACATCACGTCATTAGAGTTTTGTAAATTACTTCAACATGGAGATAATACTATAAACACATTAGAATGGCCAAAATCCAAAACACTGACAACAAATGCTAGTGAGACTGTGGAACAGTAGGACCCGTAATTTACTGCTGTAGTGCAAAATTGTACAGTCAGTTTGGAAAAATGTTCAGCAGTTCACTACAACACTATACATACCTTTACAATATGATCCAGCAACAACACTTCTTGGTATTTACACAAATAAACTGAAAACTGGTATCTACACAAAAACCAAACAGAATGTTTGTGGCAGTTTGCTTCATAGTTGCAAAGGCTTGGAAGCAACTAATAAGTCCTTCAGTAAATGAATGGATAAAAGATGCTACATCCTGACAACAGACTATTATTCGGCACTAAAAACAGATGAGCTGTAAAGCCACGAAAAGACACAAGAGAAAGCTAAAATGCATATTACTAAGTGAAAGAAGCCAATTCTAAAAGCCTACTTACTACATGATTACAACTATATGACATTCTGGTAAAGGCAAAACTATAGAGACAGTAAAAGGATCAATGATTGCCAAAGGTTGGGAGAGATAAAGACAAATAGAATACTAAGGCTTTTTAGGGTGGTGAAACTATTCTGGTAAGATACTAGAATAGCAGATCAATGTCATTATAGTACATCCGTCATCAAAATCTATAGTACATTCAACATCAAGAGTAAACCCAAATGTGAACTATGAACTTTGAGTGATGGTGATATTTCAATGTAGGTAATGTTTCAATGTGTGACAAATATACCACTGAATTGTGGAATGCTGGGACACTGATAGTGGAAAAAGCTGTGTGTGAGGATACATGGGAATATGGAAACTCTCCACACGTCCTACTCAGTTTTACTGTGAACCTAAGACTGCTCTAGAAAATAAAGACTGCGGGACTTCTGAGAACAATGCTTTATCTGATTAAGAAATCTCTGATGAAGAAAATTCAGGTATAAAGTAATCTGGTAAAGAAAAGGACACTGTGGTACAGTGGGCTAAGCCACTGCTAGGGACACCACAAACCATATTAGAATGCCTGATCAAAGACCTGGCACTCCACTTCTGATCCAGCTTCCTGACAATGCACATGGAAAGCAGCGGAAATACTTGAGTTCCTGCTGTCCACCTGGGAGATGAAATTCCTGATTCCTGGCCTCAGCCTGGCTCAGCCTCAGCTGTGTGACTACTTAGGGAATGAACCAGGTGGTGAAAAACCTTTCTGTCTCTTACTCTCCATCTGCCACTTTGCCTTTCACATAAATTAAAAAAAATTTTTTTTTTAAGTAACTCGGTAGGGATGGTTTTGAAGGATGTCAGTGGAAAGGTAAGGGTTCTTGCAGCAATATCACTCAAATAACTTCTAGAAGATGACAGAATGGTCTAACCTACTGAAGGAAAGTATGTATTATTTTGTAGCACACCATTCAAAAAAAGCATTAGTAATTCCTACGATGAAAATTCAAACTCTATATTTTGTGTTTACCAACAATTTATGAATAGGCAGAAGCACAAATGCCATCATTATTCAATGCCTATTCCATTCATTAGATGCAGATTTATAAGCACTTTACATCTTTAATTTTATAATAAACAGTGACAGATAAGAGACAAAAATATCCAACAATTTACTTTATCCTCGCATTCTATGTGTCTCCTTTATCTGTCTTTATCAATTTCTTTCTTATAACCACAAATATTCAGCAAAGCCAACTCTCCCAAAGAGATGCAGGCATTAACTTGAGCCATCACCTGCTGCCTTCTAGGGTTTGCATTAGCCATAAGCTGGAATCAGGAGTCAGAGTCAGCTTTGAGCTCAAGTACTCTGATACGGGATATGGGCATCTGATCTGGCTAAACATCTACTCTCATACTGGACTTCAAAGAACTTAAAATCTCATTTGATAATAAAAAAAAATTACATGCACCTGAAAATTTTAAAAGGCATTTTTCCTTCCTGAATTATAATTATCATATTCTACATGTCAGCAATTTTTAAAAAAATATTTATTTATTTGAAGACAGAGAGGGAGAGACAGAGACAGAGATCTGCAATCTGCTGATTCAATCCCCAAATGGCCAGAACAGCCAAGACTGGGCCAGGCCAAATCCAGGAGCCAGGAGCTCTATCCTGGTCTTCTACATGGGTGTCAGCGCCCAAGTAACTGGGCCAGTTTCCACTGCCTTCCTAGGTGCATTGGCAGGAATGCTGGATCAGAAGCAGAGCAGCTGGGACTCAAACCAGCACTCTGATATGGAATGCTAGTACTGGAAGCAGTGACTTAGCCTATTGCAACACAACACTGGCTCCATTAGCAACATCCTTAAGAATTCTTGGAAAGGAGGCGGGTATACCAGGTAAAAGAAATAAAAATAGGGGCAGGCATTGTGGTGCAGTGGTTAAGTTGCTGCTTGAGACATCTGTATTCCATATCAGAGTGTTTGGGTTCGAGTCCTGGCTTCACTTCCGATCTAGCTTTCTACTAATGCACATCTTGGGAGGCAGCAGCTGATGATTCAATTACTTGGGACAATGCCATCCGTACGGACACCCACATGGAGTTTCAGGCTCCTAGAGTTGAGGCATTTGGAGAGTGAACCAGTGGATGGAAAATCTCCCTCTCTGTTACTCTGCCTTTTAAATAAAATACAATTTATAAAACCTTAAAAAATACTTTTAGGTATCAATCTGCATTTCTAGCAAAGTATGTGATGATTTAAAAATAATGTAAAATTAAACAAATAAGTTTAAGTGATGTGATTTTGTTTTTCTTCTCTTTTTCTTTAGGTAGACAACTGAATCTGCTCAGTTCTTATTCTCAAATGAACTGTTGTTTCTGACTCAAAACTTTATTTTCTTGCTTCTTCTTCATTTGTAAGTATAATTTTCTATTAAAATTATACTCATTATGAGCATTAGATTTTCAGAGGCAAGTTTTAATTTTAATACTTTTTCACCAATTTGGGAATATAAGACAAATAAGACTAATTATAAATGCTTTATAGATGGAGTTTTCTTCCCTCTTTCTTTTTAATTCAAAAAGCACAGTAGCTGGAGTCTAAATATTATTCCCTTTTTATTTTTTAAAATTTCGTGAATCTCTTCAATGTAAAGAGTTTGATCTTTTTTACAGATGAGGAAAATAACACTCATTTAAGCTCTGATAGCTGTTTTCATTCCCTTTTCTCATCCCTGACTTGGCAATTATATTATTGATTCATCATTCCAAAATCAGCATTATTCTTTTATGATTTTCATTTTTTCCTCTGCTTCTATTAAAAGTTCTTGAGGTGGCCTTCAGCCTTCTTATTCAATTTTATACTACCATGTCTATTCTTTGTGTCCTTTAATAATATTATTTTTATGATTGAATTTTCAGTTGGTTTTAAATCTTTCATATCAGAACAAGGATGTTCACCTTGTTTAAACAGCAAAGATTCTGGGGCCAGCACTGTGGCACATTAGCAGGGAACTGGATCAGAAGTGGAGCAGCCAGAACTGGTGCCCCTATGGGATGACAGCACTAAAGGACACAGCTTAACCCGCTGCACCACAGCGCAGGCCCCAACTTTCTGCTATTCTAAAATCATGTCTCCAGAGGATACATTTTGAAGTGGACATCATAGTAGAAATATAGTGAAAATAGTGAGCATATATTAATAAACAAGTACTGATTCCGTTTCCAGTACGTATGCAGTACCACGCTAAATCCTGTGCAAGATTTAAAAGTATATATAAGATAACTAACATGAATTCAAAGTTCATCCCACGGATAATAATAGAGTTCCTTTTATGTGACAAAAATTGTGTGAGATACTAGAAATTAAAGCAGGGAACAAAACTTCATCACAAAATCCTGAGCCAATGAATAACGAGCACAGGAGGTAACAGCTACAATATACAAAACCCAAACATATATAAGGCTATTGTTCTAGTTCAAAATCTTACTACGTGAAGTTTAATCTCATTCAATATTTGAAGCAAATGCTAATACTAGTGTCTCCAGATAGATGAAAAACATATTAGATATATAGATAATCTATTCTGAAAAAGAGACAGCCTGGCAAATACTAGTATACAAGAATTGAAAAGGTATATCCTTCTCTAAAAATTCCAAATTGATATTTAGCACTTTAAAAAATGAAAGTAACATATGCAGGGAAGAATACAGAATACAGGTCAACGTACACACTCATAGTTAAGATGCTACTTGGGACACCTGCATCCCACAGCAGTGTACTTGGATTCCACTCCTGTCTCTGCTTCTAATTCCACTTTCCTGGAAGGAAACCATGATGGCTCAAGTACTTGGGCCCCCGTCACCCCGAGAGGAGTCCCAGATTGAGTTCCTGGCTCACAACTTCAGTCTGGCCTAGGGCATTTGTGAGTATTTGAGGAGGGAACCAATAGACGAAAATCTGTGTATGAGTGTGTGTGTGTGTGTGCGTCTTTCAAATACAATGAAAATAATTAAATAAATAAATTTTTTGATGAAAAGAGGTAGAGTCCATCAGTAGACTGAGAGCATACATCCATGCAAAAACTAACAAAACAGCCCAAAAGTGCAGTTGTCCATAGCTGGTGAATGAATCAACAAAATGGGATACAGGGTATTCAATTAAACAATAAGTTTATTTTGACACAAAAAGTTTTGAAATCTATAGACATGCAAGGTTTTAAAAAGTCCACAGAAAATATGCACTATAAACAAACCATGAACAGATTTCTAATTTTTTAAAGAATATATTTGTTGGGGTTGGTGCTGTGACACAGCGGGTTAAAGCCATGGCCTGGCCTGCAGCACCAGCATCCATATATATGGTTGCCGGTTCGAGCCCTGGCTCCTGCATTTCTGATCCAGCTCCTTGCTATTGGCCTGGGAAAACAGCAGAAAATGGCCCAAGTCCTTGGGCCTCTGCACCCGTGTGGGAGATCCAGAAGACACTCTGGCTCCTGGCTTCAGCCTGCCTGGCCCAACAGGGTCATTGTGCCATTTGGGGAGTGAATCAGTGGACAGAACAGATCTCTCTCTCTCTCCCCCTCTCTCTCTCTTTGCCTTTCAAATAAATAAATAATTCTTTTAAAAATATTTATTTATTTGAAAAGCAGGGTGATAGAGAAGAGGGAGAAATAGAGACAGAGATAGAGAGATCAATCTTCCATCTGCTGGTTCACACCCCAAAATGACTACAACAACCAGGGCTGGACCAGGCCAAAACCAGGAGCCCAGAAACTCATCTGGGTCTTCCATATGGGTGGCAGAGACACAAGTTCTTGGGTCAATATCCACTGCTTTCCCTGGGTGCACATTAGCAGGAAGCTAGATTAGAAATAGAGTATCCAGGGAGTGCAGTGGAGGATGGCCCAAGTACCTGGGCCCTGCACCCCATGGGAGACCAGGATAAGTACCTGGCTCCTGCCATTGGATCAGCGCGGTGCGCCGGCCACAGCGTGCCAGCCGCGGCGGCCATTGGAGGGTGAACCAACGGCAAAAGGAAGACCTTTCTCTCTGTCTCTCTCTCTCACTTTCCACTCTGCCTGTCAAAAAATAAAAAAATAAATAAAAATAAAATAAAGAAAGAAATAGAGTATCTAGGACTTGAATACAGCACTGAGATATGGGATGTGGTTGTATCAAGCAGTGGATTAACCCATTGCAGCACAATGCCACCCATCCCCCAGATTTCAGGATTTTTTTGCACCAAAATAAACTTATCTTTTATTTATTGTCCATGAACTTTTTGAAGTATACCTCATATATCCATATAAGTAAATACTAAGCAGCAAAAGGAATAGATTACTGATACATACAACAATATGGATCAGCCACAAGATCATTGTTCTGAGTAAAGATGGCACACATATGAGTACATATAATATAATTCCATTCCCATGAAATCCTAGTAAATACAAAGTAACCTAAAGCAGATCAGTGTGGCCTCCTGCTAGGGGTAGGGGAGACAGGTAGGAGCTGATGGGAAACAGACTGTAGAGGGGCACACGGAATCTTGGGAAAATGATGAAAATCTACTGTGGCAAGAGTTCCATGAACATGTAAAATTACAAAAACTCATAAACTGTACAGTTTAAACACATGCAGTTTATATCTCAGTCCACTTTTAAAAGGGCAGACACAGTAAAAAGCTAAAAGACACCACAATTCAGAGAAATTTAAATACTTTTCATTCATATTATAGAAGTATTTTATTGTCACAAGATCACAACCCTAATTTATCTCTTAAAAGCAAGAATTTTTCTGGAACCTTCACTATCATTCTATATCTAAACAATCCAACAGTCACATAACACTTATTTTTCAGTAGTTGTAATATCTTTATCTGTACTGGAGAAGTCTAAATGCCTTATCTTTACCCTGGAATGAAGTTCAGGGACTATTTCTGGGTACACTTGTGTGTTTGGCTTCTGTTTATCTAAGTGTCAAAATGAACTATCTAAAATAAACAAAACAGGAACCCTGCAGTAATGGGGCAAATAACTGAATAACTGAAGCAACAATATCCCTTTCCCAGAACACAAATTTCTCAGGACAAACACAACTCCCCAGTTCAGAATATCACTACAATTTTGTTATGAAATACACTAAGGAGAGAGTATCTTAATCAAACAGAAATGTCCCTATTAATTTTGTGTAAATTCAGATTTCTCAATTCAATTATAATAAATGGAGTAAGGAAATTCTTTCTTTTTTCCCATGGTATGGTGAATCCTTTTACATAAATAATCTCTTTTAAAAAAAAAAAGATTTATTTATTTATTTATTTGAAAGGCAGATTTGCAGAGAGGCAGAGAGGCAGAGAGAGAGAGAGAGAGAGTGAGAGAGAGAGAGAGAGAGAGAAAGTCTCCTATCCGCTGGTTCACGCCTCAAGTGGCAGCAATGGCCAGAGCTGCGCCAATCTGAAGTCAGGAGCAAGGAGCTCCTTTGCAGGTCTCCGATGCAGGAGCAGGGGCCCAAAGACTTGGGCCATCTTCTACCGCTTCCCCAGGTCATAACAGAGCTGGATTGGAAGTGCAGCAGCCGGGATTTGAACTGGCGCCCATATGGGATGCCACACTGCAGGTAGCAGCTTTACTCGCTATGCCACAACACTGGGTCCTAAATAATCTCTTAAAAAATAAATCATTACCCCTTGATATCTCTGTATCCAGATCACAACATATTACACTGTCACTCTGTTGAGCCCTCCTTTGACATCAAAAGAGAGCACAGTGGGAAAAAGATTAAAATTCTCACGAAGTCTTCTCATACTCAAGAATGTAATTTACTAAAGGAAAATAATACAAACCAAAATCAACAAAGGCAAAAGCTACAACAAAGTCTGAATGAAACCAAGTGCAAGCTTCCGAAAATCTTCTCCCCAGGGAGTCACACAGGATGCATTTAATTCATCTAGCAAATGAACTGTGACAACACATGTGAAATGTTGTCTAAGGAACTCAGTAGAGACTCAGTATCAGAAGTTTTATTGGGTTGCTGGTAACATCAGCATCCTCTCTTTGCCTGATATGATCCAAAATTCAAGACTCCCAGAAGAAAAGAATATGTTCAACGTAAATCATATTGTTTGTACAGTTTAGGTTCAGTAAACCACCGTTGTCAATTAGGTAATAGTAGGAACACTCAAAATAAAAATTATCAAATGCCAGCATTAAGGCCAGCCTTGCAAGCAGGTCTTTCTAAGAATAACGATCTTGAGCCCACTATTTTTCTTTTTTTGCACATAACTGCCTACAGAGAAAGACAACCAAAGCTAATTAAAACACACAAACACATATGCACTTTCTTTTATAATGAACCAAAATATGAGACTACTTTAAAACATCTGAGGAAAAATGAAATGAAAAGCTAAGTTTGTTCCAGATTCCTGCTAATGAGCACCCTGGCAACAGTGACAGTCAAGTACTTGGGCACCTGTCACCTATGTGGCAGACCTGCATTGACTTTCAGACTCCTGGCTTTAGCCTTGCCCAACCTCAGCTATTTCAGAGTAAACCAACAGCTATCTGGAGAGTGAGCCAGCAGATGAAAGATCTCTCTGTGTCAGTCTCTGTTTGCCTTTTTTATTATTATTTTATTAGAAAGGCAGAGTTACAGAGAGAGACAGAGACAGAGAGACAGAGATCTTCCATCTGCTGGTTCACCTTCCAAATGGCCGAGGCTGAAGCCAGGAGCCCAGAGCCTCTTCTGGGACTCCCATGTGGGTACAGGGACCCAAGCATTTGCGGCATCCTCCACTGCTTTCCCAAGCACATTAGCAGAGAGTTAGATTAGAAGTGGAGCAGCCAGGTCTTGAACTGGCACCCATATGGAATGCTGACATTGCAGGCAATGGCTTAACCCGCTATACCACAATGCCAGCCCCTCTCTACCTTTCAAATACATTTAAAAACAAGAGCAGGCTTTGTGGTACAGTGGTTAAGCTGCTTTTGGAGTGCCTACATTCCATATCACCAATGCCTGGTTTTGGGTCCTGTTTCTGCTTATTATCTGACTTCCTTACGTGCATCCTCAGGACAGTGGATGATGGCTCAAGTGCTTGCCATACTGCCATCCATATAGAAGACACAGTTGGAGTTTTTGCTGCTGGCTTTGGCTGGGCAGACTCCTGGCTATTGTGGGCATTGGGGAGTACACCAGCACATGGAAGATACCTTTCTCTCCCTCTCCTTCTCCCTCTCTGTTGCTCTGCTTTTCAAATATAAATAAATAAATTAATAAACGATCAAATACGTAAAAATTGTTTTTCAAAAAGATGTCTTGGTGCAAAAACTTTTTTTGAAATCCACGTTGGGGTCAGCCCTGTGGTGTAGCGGGTAAAGCCACCTCCTGAAGCAGGTTTGAGTCCCGGATACCCACTTCCGATCCAGCTCTCTGTTATGGCCTGGGAAAGCAGTAGAATATGGCCTAAGTCCTTGGGCCCCTGCATCCACGTGAGAGACCTGGAAGAAGCTCCTGGCTCCTGGCTTTGGATCGGCAGAGCTCCGGCCATTGCGGCCAATTGGGGAGTGAACCAGCGGATGGAAGACCTCTCTCTGCTTCTCCTCCTCTCACTGTCTAACTCTGTCTTTCAAGTACAATAAATAAATCTTTAAAAAACGAAAAAAGAAATCCATGTATAGTTTTTTATAATATGCATTTCCACCAACTTTCTGACATACTCTCATAGGACAAGTATCCCAAGCTCTCTCAAACAGCAGTAAGGTACATGAGTATTATTGTACCCTGATTCAGAGCAACGGTTAAACCACAGAAAAAGAGATAAGCCAGCCTAAGCCTCTAAGACACCTACATAACAATCATTTATTAGAGTAAGTATTTATTAAGTGCTTGTTATGGGGCAGGCAGTATTCTAAATCTGGTGATTTGGTGAGAGCAAGACCCTACCATCAAGGTGCTCATAATCTAGGGATGGAAATAGACAAGTCAAAAACCCATAAATAAATTAACAGAATTTCAAAGGAAAGCATTGGGTGACTCAGTTTTTCTACTTACATTGTAGTGGGTGGTCATTCCTATATATGAAATACTAAAAGTAAAACTAGAGAGAAAACATATGGATAGTTGTCTGAAGTGAGGAGTGAGATATGGAACAATGGCAAACAGGCAAGAGAAAAAACTGTCGAGAATGATGGTGACAGTCTTACTGATTGTGCTGGTGGTTACACAAGTGTATACTTTTACCTAAACTTAACAAGCTGAATGTTTCAAACAGTGAATTTTATTTTATGTAAATTGACTAAAATAATGCTGTCTCCCCACAAAATAAATGACAATCCGGCCATGTCCTGTCCTACAAAACAAACTCCGTTAAAAACATCTGCAAAGTCCTACATAAAGTATACATGCTATGGAAAGCCAAGACACTGTGGCCAAAAAAAAAAAAAGACCTAAATGAAAGATCTCTGTGAGTGTGATCCCAGCAGAAAGAATGGATCATCAAAGAAGGAGGTACCTTTCTCTGACGGGAGGAGAGAACTTCCACTTTGATTATGGCCTTGTCTAAATAAGGTCGCAGTTTGTAAACTCAAGAGGCTTCCAGGCCAGCGCTGCAGCTCAATAGGCTAATCCTCCACCTAGCGGCGCCGGCACACCGGGTTCTAGTCCCGGTCGGGGCACCGGATTCTGTCCTGGTTGCCCCTCTTCCAGGCCAGCTCTCTGCTGTGGCCCAGGAGTGCAGTGGAGGATGGCCCAAGTGCTTGGGCCCTGCACCCCATGGGAGACCAGGAGAAGCACCTGGCTCCTGCCATCGGATCAGTGCGGTGCGCCGGCCGCAGCGCACCAGCCGTGGCGGCCATTGGAGGGTGAACCAACGGCAAAGGAAGACCTTTCTCTCTGTCTCTCTCTCTTACTATCCACTCTGCCTGTCCAAAAAAAAAAAAAAAAAAAAGAGGCTTCCATAGCCTTGGCAACTCATGACAAAAGCCTTGGGTGATTACTGACGTCATAAATGAGTGTCAATTGTTAAATCAACAACAATGGGAGTCACTGTACACTTGCTCCCCATGTAAGATCTCTGTCCTTAATATGTTGTACTATGCAAATTAATGGTAAAACTACTACCAAACAGTACTTTATACTTTGTGTATCTGTGTGGGTGCAAACTGTTATAATCTTTACTTAGTATATACCAAGCTGATCTTCTGAATAGAAAGATAATTGAAAATGAATCTTGATGAAGAATGGGATGGGAGAGGGAGTGGGAGATGGGAATGGTTGCAGGTGGGAGGGAGGTTATGGGGGGAAAAGCCACTATAATTCAAAAGTTGTACTTTTGAAATTTATATTTATTAAATAAAAGTTTAAAAATTTTTAAAAATAACAAGTACACACGCTATAAGAATTTTGTTAAATGCCACTGTATGAATATATATGCATATATATCCACCCTGAGTATGCTCATTCATACTCCAAGACATCTAATATTAAAAGTCCTAAATTTTTACCATATGTAGCCATTTACTTATATATAAATTCCTACCAAAATATTCATATTTGTAGGGATTATGATATGATCCACTCCAGAAAAAAAACAGAACAAATTAAATTAGGAAGAAGGCATTTATTAATTCCATAAAACATGGTGCAATGGAGAAGCACTGTGCTAGGAATCAAAAGAACAATTCTTCCAAATGACATAATTGAATATAGAGATTCTGTTTTATTAAATGCAAAAGGTTCAACTTTTATATTGCCAGTCTAATAAGATTTCCTTTTTTGTTTATTTTCCCATCAGACTAAATATAGAAAGGCTTTTTGCTTCCAGAGATTGGGTAAGTTCACTTCTATTTTACTGTATTTTCTCTCTGTCTCATTTTTTTAACTGTTAATCATTATATCCCATCTTTCATTTAACTGTATCTATGATATGAAATAAGAGCATAAATTAACTTCCCAACCCTGTAGTCTGGTCTACCACAGGCCATTGTGGCCATTTGGGGAGTGAACAAGCAGATGGAGGATATCTCTCTTTCTCTATGTGAATCTGCATTTCAAATAAATTAAATAAGTCTTTTTAAAAATTTTTCTTTGGTGCAAAAATTTTGAAATCCATATATAAGCTTTTCATAAACACACATTTCCCATGGGCTTTTTGAAACCCCTCACATATCCTGTTGGTTCCGTTTCTTCAGATAATCCTAACAGAAACCCCAAAGATTTAATGAAGATGAAATTTAGACAGAGGACTTGCTAACCTCTAGATGTGACAAAGCAATACTTTTGAAAATTCTACACAGATGCTACCTTACTAACTGGCAGATGGAACTAGGATTTTCAGCCTCAAAGGACTACAGAACACGGCCAAGTCAAACTTCAAAGGAGTAGATTAATCAGTTGAGAACTAGTTTATCATTAGTTTAAGAAAAACAGATCAGAGCCGGCGCCGTGGCTCAATAGGCTAATCCTCCACCTTGCGGCGCCGGCACACCGGGTTCTAGTCCCGGTTGGGGCGCCGGATTCTGTCCCGGTTGCCCCTCTTCCAGGCCAGCTCTCTGCTATGGCCAGGGAGTGCAGTGGAGGATGGCCCAGGTGCTTGGGCCCTGCACCCCATGGGAGACCAGGAAAAGCACCTGGCTCCTGGCTCCTGCCAGGATCAGCGCGGTGCGCCGGCTGCAGCGGCGGCCATTGGAGGGTGAACCAACGGCAAAAGGAAGACCTTTCTCTCTCTGTCTCTCTCTCTCACTGTCCACTCTGCCTGTCAAAAAAAAAAAAAAAAAAAAAAAAAAAAACAGATCTATCTCTGCCACATTTTTTTTTTTTTTGGCCACTTTTGTTAAATTTCCAATTGAGGAGAAAACTTGAGAAACAAATGGCAGTACTATATCAAACAAAGACTTTAAATATTTTAACAGTGAAATCTGAGAAATAACAGATGCATCCATGCACTATACATTAGGCAACATCTCATTCTCCAATCACTTTAGATTTAAATATAAAATCATAAAATGAAGAGCCAACACAGACTATATAATTAAAGAAAGCATGAGATGAGTCATGAGTTATACTCAATTTATTATTATTTATGCTAACTCAGGTTTTGAACCTTAACACTACTTCCAGTTTGGGCTAAGTAATTCTTTGTGGTGTGCACTGTTCTGTGCATTGTAAGATTTAAAAAAAAAAAAATGTTTATTTAGGACCTGGCCTTATGCAGCAGCAGGTTAAGGTGCTGCCTGCCTTGCCAGCATCCTCTGTGGGTGCAGGTTTGAGTCCTGGCTGCTCCACTTCTGATCCAGCCCCCTGCTAATGCACCTGGGAAAGTAGCGCAAGATGACCCAAGTGCTCGGGCCCCTGACACCCATGTGGGAGACCTGAAGTTCCTGGCTTCCGCCTGGCTCAGCTCTTGTCATTGCAGCCATCTGGGGAGTCAGCCAGCGGATAGAAGATCTCTGTCTCTTCCTCTCTCTATAACTCTGCCTTTCAAATAAATAAATCTTTTTTAAAAAAGTTTATTCATTTTCATCTACTTGAAAGGCAGAATGACAAAAGAGAAAAAGAGACAGATGGATAGATCTTTGACCCACTGGTTCAGACTTCAAATACCCTTAACAGCCAGGGCCTAAGCACTTCAGCCATCATACCTCCCAGGATGGATAAGCAAGAGGCTGGATAGGAAGTAGAGCAGCTAGGACTTGATTCAGCACTCTGATATGGGATGCAGGCATTGTAAACACAGCTTAACTCGATATACCACCCATCCTGCATTGTACAATTTTGTAGCAGAACCCTATATTCCATCCAAAAATTGTTAATAGAATCTTCTACTTGTCACAACCAAAAATGTCTCCACATATTACCAAATATCCTTAGGTATAAAACTGTCTCTGGCTAAAACCACTGTGATAACAGAATGAAACAGCATGGTACAGCATAACTTCAAATAACCAGTAAGAAACAAATCAAAACCTGATGTTAGATATTAATTACTGGCTGGCACTGTGGCTCACTAGGCTAATCCTCCACCTGGCAGCGCCAGCACACCAGGTTCTACTCCCGGCTCCTGCCATCGGATCAACACGGTGTGCGGGCCACGGCGACCATTGGAGGGTGAACCAATGGCAAAAGGAAGACCTTTCTCTCTGTCTCTCTCTCTCTCACTGTCCACTCTGCCTGTAAAAAAAAAAAAAAAAAAAAAAACAAAACAAAACAAAACAAAACACCTACAATGTGGTAAGTGCTCTAATGGAAATAAGAAAAGAGAACTGTGACAAGCCTAACACTTCTCCATCTCTCCAGGAAACATTAAAGAATATTAAGAAATTTCAATATCACATAAACACAGCTTGAACTGAATTGTGATACACAAGTGAAGATTGACAAGGAAGTCCAAGAGAGAAGGAAATTCCAAGCAAGGGGAATATCATGAGTGAAAGTTTGGAGAGAATGTGTTAAGTTCCAGAAACCAGGAATAGTTCAGTGTTGCTGGAATGCAGAGTGGGGGAAGGGGAATAGGAGGAAATGATGCTGAAAATGTAAGCAGGAACCAGATGATGGATGTGTCATGATAAGAAGTTTGAACTTCATTTTGTAGGACACAGGGAACCACTGCAGAATTTTAAACAGCGAAATAAAATTAATCGATTTATTTCAGAAAAGTACCCTGGCAGAGTATGAAAACTGAAGAACATTGTAGCATTAGAAGGCTATTATAATAATACAGGGAGAGAACTGATAAAGGCAGGAAAGAGGGAAATAAGAAGGGAATGGATGACAGAAATATTTATGGAGTCAAACTGAGCTAGCACAAGCCATGAAATCACATAAAAAAAATTTAACATCTGACTCTCTCCAAGTTACTTAGCTTCTCTGAACATCTCATTTGTTAAAAAAAAAAAAAAAAAAAAAAAAAAAAAAAAAAAACACCTCAAAATTATATTGAGGGGTAAGAAAATAATTTCTTATGTTACAGTTACTTCTAGATAATGTTAGATAATTCCATTAGAAATGACAGGATTGGGGCCTGTGCCATGGCTCACTTGGCTAATCCTCCACCTGCAGTGCCAATATCCCATGCGGGTGCCAGGTTCTAGTCCCAGTTGCCCCTCTTCCAGTCCAGCTCTCTGCTGTGGCCCAGGAGAGCAGTGGAGGATGGCCCAAGTGCTTGGGCCGCTATGCCCCCATGGGAGACCAGGAAGAAGCACCTGGGTCCTGACTTCAGAAAGGAGCAGCTCCAGCCGTGGCAGCCATTTGGGGAGTGAACCAATAGAAAGAAGGCCTTTCTCTCTGTCTCTCTGTCTATAACCCTACCTGTCAAAAAAAAAAAAAAAAAAAAAAAAAAAACTCTCCTTTCGGAAGGAAGGAAGGAAGGAAGGAAGGAATAGGATAGGATTATTTTGGTGTCTTATTGGATGCTCTGGTGGAGATAGGTGCAAGACTTAGGGAATAATCAAGAATTAGAGACCACCTTTCGATTTGTGACCTAGGAAATAAGATGAATAGTGCTAATAACATAGTTAGGCAACAAAGGAAGAACCGTTTAGAAGTGAAAATGCCATGACCAAATTAAGTAAAATGCTATGGACACGTGCAAAAATTTCTAGCTAGAGGCATGTGGAAAGACGGAAAGTTTGTGATGGATCCTGAAAAGTCACAAAGCTTGGGGCAGGGGGCACTGTGGAATAGTGGGTAGGTGCTGACATCCCATACGGCACTGGTTGCAGTACCAGCTGCTCCACTTCCAATCCAGCTCCCTGTTAAGCAGCGTAAGATGGCGCGAGTACTTGGCCCCCTGCACCCACATGGGAGACTTGGAAGAAGCTCCTGACGCCTGGCTTCGGATTGGACCAGCTCCGGCCATTACGGGCATTTGGGGAGTAAACCAGTGGACAGAAGATCTCTCTGTCTCTCCCTCCCTCTCTGTAACTCTGCCTTTCAAATAAATAAAATAAATCTTTTTTAAAAAGCCAAGAAGGGTATCAAGAGGTACCAAGGCATTCAAGAACAGTAGGAACTTCAGAAATAGGAATTATAATTCATCAAATTCTGATTAATTACAAAGATTAAGTGAATATGTATGTATAAATGAGAGAGGAGGAGTAACATTAGTAAGAAAGAATGTTATGAGTATTCATGGACCTCAACATTTTTTGTAGCAAAATAAATGTTTATTTTAATTGATTTTCCATGAACTTTTTGAAGTATATTCATATACTCTGTCCTATACACTCTGGTCTGCAGATAAGAGGGACTTACAGCTCTTCTATGAGCATAGAAAAAGTAGTACTGCAATTACACCTGAGAGAGATTAGACTGCTCAAAATATGGAAGAATAGATATGAGGAAGGTGAAACAATAAGAGATATTTTTCGTAAAGGCAGAGGCATAATGTAATATCTTAAGTAGAGAAGTGTTGTAACGATGAGAAGGCACAAAATGAAGTGAAGAAATCAAACTAGCTCAGAGAAATTTTAGAAGAATGTAAAAGTTTTAAGGCTCCGAGGATAATGAAATCTGGTTAGAGACCTGCTTTATTTTTTACTTAACATTATTTTTGGCATACAAAAGTACTGCATGTTCACGGTAAAAATTCCACTGCAGAAATATATAACACATCCAATAAATCACTAAATCCAATTAATTTTATCTTCAGTATATCTCTAGACTTCATCTATATATACTGTTCTTTATCCAAGGTATCACATTACTCTTGACTATCATCAACTGCCTGAACAACTTTAATAAGCCTCTTTACTGGTCTTTACACATCTCTTAATCTTATCTCTATACAAAGCAATTTTACTTGAAGTAAGTAATACATATTAATAGTAAGAAAACTCAACATTATTACAAGACATGTACTCCAGAGCTTCCCCCTTCATTCTGGTTCTCAAGACATTTACGTAATTTCTGTATCAGTCAAAATAAACTAGATTATATGCTGTAACAATCCCAAAATTTCAGTGGCTTTAAGATTTATTTCTGGCCAGCGCCATGGCTAATCCTCCGCCTGCATCACTGGAACCCCGGGTTCTAGTCCCGGTTGGGGCGCCGGATTCTGTCCTGGTTGCTTCTCTTCCAGTACAGCTCTCTGCTGTGGCCCAGGAAAGCAGTGGAGGATGGCCCAAGTGCTTGGGCCCTGAGCCCTCATGGGAGACCAGGAGAAGCACCTGGCTCCTGGCTTCGGATCAGCGCGACGCACTGGCTGTAACGGCCATTTTGGGGGTGAACCAAAGGAAGACCTTTCTCTCTGTCTCTCACTGTCTAACTCTGCCTGTCAAAAAAAAAATTATTTCCGTGTCCTACTGGTCAATAAGTAGGTGTTACCTCCAGCCATAACATTTAATTGCTAATGTGAGACCCTTACTTTAGTCCCCTTTTGAACATTTCTATGATTAAGGATGTACCTTTTCAGATAATCATCAGTCATCCAGCTTTTCTATTTTGTGAATTAGCTATTCAAATCCTTTTTCACTTCCCCTTTGGATTATTGCTTTCATAAAATTATTTTTTCATATTTTGGACAATTCTTACTTAATATGCTATAAATATTTTTCTCAATCTTTAACTTCTTTTTCACTTATTGATGCCTCCTGTGGTATGGATTTCTAAATGTGATTAAATTTATTTTTCTCTTATTATTTTTTGTGCCTTTTAAGGAAAACCCACATAAAATTTTTTTTCACATATGTGTGTCACTTCTGGATCATTTCTAAGGTGCTTCTTTCTTTGGGATGTTTTGAAATGTGAGTTTATAGGCTCAAATTTTTTCTTCTTTCTTTCTTCCAACTCCCATCTACCACCTCATCAGCATATTTCCAGGCTACCTCAGTCCAGAACTAACTAGATTTTTTTTTTTTTTAAGATTTATTTATGGCCAGCGCTGCGGCTCAATAGGCTAATCCTCTGCCTACGGCGCCGGCACACCAGGTTCTAGTCCCAGTCAGGGCGCCAGATTCTGTCCCAGTTGCTCCTCTTCCAGGCCAGCTCTCTGCTGTGGCCCGGGAAGGCAGTGGAAGATGGCCCAAGTGCTTGGGCCCTGCACCCCATGGGAGACCAGGAGAAGCACCTGGCTCCTGGCTTTGGATCAGCACGGTGCGCCAGCCGCAGCACGCCGGCTGTGGCAGCCATTGGAGGGTGAACCAACGGTAAAAGGAAGACCTTTCTCTCTGTCTCTCTCTCTTACTGTCCACTCTGCCTGTCAAAAAAAAAAAAAAGATTTATTTATTTATTTGAAAGTCAGAGTCACACAGCGAGAGGAGGAGAGGCAGAGAGAGAGGTCTTCCATCCGCTGGTTCACTCCCCAGTTGGTTGCAATGGCCAGAGCTGTGCATATCTGAAGCCAGGAGTTAGAAGCTTCTTACAGGTCTCCCACATGAGTGTAGGGGCTCAAGAACTTGGGCCATCTTCTACTATTTTCCCAGGCCATAGCAGAGAACTGGATCAGAAGTAGAGCGCTGGCACTGCTGGCAGTGGCTTTACCCGCTATGACACAGTGCCCGCCTCCTAACTAGATTTTCAAATGTGATTTTCAGACTCCAACTCTGTGAAGACACTTGGGGATACTGCAGAACATGTGAGTACCTTTGCTAAGTTCCTGGTCACGGTGAGTACCTCTATTCCTTAGGTCTGCAGTTTACAGAGAAAAGCTTTTCACCCTAAAAAGCAAGATGCTGTTCTTTTTTGGTGTTCTTTCAAGGGGAGTTCCTGGCTACATGCAAGGATCCTGGTTCTGACTGATTTTTTCAAATGGTCACTTTTGGATCCTTTTAACCCTGCAGAAACCTAATTCCTGTTCACTACTGCCAATTTCTGGCCCCGGAGCTTGGTTATATGCAACACTTTGCTTTTTCATTTCCAGGAGATACTAAATGTCTTTTGAGTCTAGCTATCTTTTCCTTTAATATTTCATTCATCAATATCATATATCAAAAGCATGAATTTAGAGATGCTCTCACTAACATTCCCTATTTTATCATCTGATCCTCATTCATATCTTTGTTGCTACTTTTTTACTACTATCTAGCTCCTTATCTTTTATTTTATAACAGTATGCAAATTTCATTAGAGGTCAGACACTGGAAATAGCCAACTTAAAGAACTACAAAAAGAGGACGCTCAATGAGCTGTTGTGATCAAAGAAATGGTAGTTGCCATTCATACACTTGTGCTTACTGAAGAGAGCTTAAGAAAAAGTTAATGAACTTTAAAAAGACATTACATGTTATTCACTGCACACCAACTTATCAATTTCTCTTCCTCACTCCATCCCATATCCAAAGGAAAACCCAACAGTTCTCCCTTAACCTGTCTGCTCTCCCAACTAGGAATTTCTCAGTGGAACTGTCTTGGGAGATGGGTGACAGGAAGGGAATTTTCTTGTCTGCATCTCATTTCTGATTCCACTTACCTCCCAACTCCAAATTTCTAAAATTTCTCTCCTCCAAGTACCATTCAGTTTTAAGTCAAACAAGACTGTTAAAAAGGGACAGCTTTACTTCCAAATAGTATAGAAAGTACTATGATTATCAGTGCTATAGACAAGATTTTTAAGGGAAAAAAAATTTTAGTGATGATAAATTTTGTCTGCCAAAAACAGTTTGCAGAAAAGTTGAATTAAAAGATAATGTGGGGCTGGTGCTGTGGCATAGTGGGTTAATGCCCTGGCCTGAAGCGCCAGCATCCCATATGGGCGCTGGTTTGAGACCCAGCTGCTCCACTTCCAATCCAGCTCTCTTCAATGGCCTGGGAAAGCAGTAGAAGATGGCCCAAGTCCTTGGGTCCTGCACCCACGTGGAGACCCAGAGGAGGCTCCTGGCTTCGGATCGGCACAGCTCCGGCTGTTGCGGCCGATTGGGGAGTGAACCATCGGATGGAAAACCTCTCTCTTTCTCCCTCTCTGCCTCTTCTCTCTCTGTGTAACTCTGACTTGCAAGCACCGTGACATAGCAAATAAAGCCACGACCTGCAGTGCCGGCATCCCCTATGGGCATTGGTTTGAGTCCTGGCTGCTCCACTTCCAACCCAGTTCTCTGTTATGTCCTGGAATGCAGCAGAAGATGGCCCAAGTCCTTGGGCTCCTGCACCTGTATGGGAGACCTGGAAGAAGCTCCTGGCTCCTGGCTTCAGATCAGCCCAGCTCTGGCCATTGTGGCCATTTGGGGAGTGAACTAGTGGATGGAAGACCTCTTTCCCTCTGCTTCTCTGTAACTCTACCTTTCAAATAAATAAATAAATCTTAAAAAAGAAATAGATAATGTAAGGGGTGGGCTTTGGCACAGCAATTAAGGCACTGTTTGGGACTCCTGCACCCCATAGCACAATGTCTGGGTTCCAGATTCCTGCTAATATACACCTTAGCAGGCAGCAGGTGATAGCTTAAGTACTTGGGTCCTTGCCACCCAAATGGCAGCTCCAAAATGAGTTCTGGGCTTCAGCCTGGTCCATGCTTGTCTATGACAGGTATTTAAAGAGTAAACTAATGGATAGAAGATCTCTTTAGTGTTTGTCCCTCTCTCTCTCTCTGCTTTCCAAATAAATTTTTCAGAAAAGATAATGTGCATTTTCCAAGAACTTCCTGGATTTTCCTAGAATCTCTGCTTGATTTAAAGAGAAATATAATTAACTGAAGCTTGCTAAATTTTTCCTCTTAAGTTGGACTTCATACACACATACACACACACATATGCACACAAGTACTAAACAGTGCCTTAAAAAACTCCTCAGCTTTCCACAGATGTTTGCATACTCTAGGCAGGATGTGTGAGTTATGAATGCACATTCAGGAATGTCAGCATGACCCATCTTCCAACTAAAACCCAGAAGCCTTAACTGGAAGCAATGTTAAGAAGTCTGAGTAAAAACAATACAATCCAATTAGTTTTCCTGCATATTTTAATTAATTGTACCCTTTAGTAAAGACATTTCCTTCTAGTTTAGTTTTGTAGTTTCTCAACATTCTTTAGAATAAATGTATGAGTATTTTGAATAGACCTTAGTATCAGTTATTTTGATTATAGTGAAGTGGTTTTTTTTTAATTTTTTTCTTGGTCTATTTTATTTTCATTTCTGTTAAATACATACTAATTCCTCTAATTATAAACAATAAGCAGCAAGAGGCAACTAATTATTCAATTCTTTCTCTAGGAGACAAATGGAGGGATAATTAACTATCACTATGAAAATCTGATTACTTTTATAAAGAACAAATGCATGTCACAGCATTCGCTTATTTTTTTAATATTTTTTTCTTAATTTCTCACATTGCTGTTTAGGGGATCAAAAGCAGTAATGAAAAGGTAAAGAATCAATGGGATACTCTTCTCTTCTGCAGACATTATACACTCTAAAAGTAGAAGACCTTACTTAAGGAAAATGAAACTCTTTGCTGTTTCACGTTTCCCAAGACTAGTTAAACATAAAATCCCAAAACAGAATCCACAAAAACTATCTAGAAAAAGGTTACCCTAATTAGTACATGTCATTTTCATTCACTGACAAAAAAAAGAAACTGTTAAACAAACAAAAGTAATATATATATAATGTTGAATTTGACTTTAAAAGGAAGATAAATTAATTTTCAAACAGAAAAATATGAGGGAAATCTTACTATCCCTGCAATCTAATTTAATACCAAGGTATATTTTCATGTGCTTTTACATTATATTTTTTAAGCAAAGCATATACATTGAAGCCAGGCTTTGAATTTTTTAATTTACTTATTTGAGAGACAGAGAAACAGAAAAACATACAGACTGAGCTCTATTCATTGGTTCACTCCCCCATTTACCTGAGGAGCCAGAGGTGGAAGAGGGGAACTCAACCTAGGTCTCGTTGGCACATGGGTGGTAGGAATCCAGTCACTTGAGTCATCAGCTTCTCTGCATTAAGGTTGCATTAACAGAAAGCTGGAGTCCAGAGCCAGAGACAGGTACTGAGCTCTGGCCCTCCAGTATCAGTTGTAAGCATCTTAACTCCTAGGCCAACCATCTGTCCCCAAATCTTGAATTTTTGCTGTAACATTGTCAAATCACTCAACTGTTTCTACCCTCGTTTTCCTTACCTATTATAAGGATATGAATACTTTCAAAGGATAAGAGATATATCTGATATATTACTAATATATAACAGCAATATATTACTAATATATGGAATGTAATTAATGACATTTAATATAGAATAATGTTATATATATTACATATAAATCTCATACACATATACACAATTGATCCTCACATGTTCTGCATATAAAGTCTTTTTTTTTTTTTTTTTTTTTTTTTTTTTTTTTTGGACAGGCAGAGTGGACAGTGAGAGAGAGACAGAGAGAAAGGTCTTCCTTTGCCGTTGGTTCACCCTCCAATGGCCGCCGCGGCTGGGGCGCTGCAGCCGGCACACCGCGCTGATCCGATGGCAGGAGCCAGGTACTTATCCTGGTCTCCCATGGGGTGCAGGGCCCAAGCACTTGGGCCATCCTCCACTGCACTCCCTGGCCACAGCAGAGAGCTGGCCTGGAAGAGGGGCAACCGGGACAGAATCCGGCGCCCCGACCGGGACTAGAACCCAGTGTGCCGGCGCCGCAAGGCGGAGGATTAGCCTAGTGAGCCGCGGCGCCGGCTAAAGTCTACATTTATAATGCAAACACTGAATCAATGAACAATGAACCCTTGCTTCTAAGAGAAATACAGGGTTAGGTCCCTGTGAGCTTCTGGTCATAGCACTTTAGTCAACAATCAAGATATAACACTGTTTTATTTATATTTCTGTTTAAAAGCACCTTATTTAATTATATTGTTGATTCAGTAACACTGAACTCACAGCCAACAGTACTACAATTAAGGTATAACTCATTCTTGAATGCAAATAAAAATATTTTCTCCATATGGAGAAAAGTCTTCTTGCACTTAGAAGCATCAGATAACACTTCAGCACTGTATTTGTGGGCCATTCTGAAGAGTAAAATCACCAGCAAAAGGCACAAAAATGAGAAAAATAAAGCACTACCAGGCTGTGAAAAGAACACCTGTAAGAGTTGAAACAAAGAAGCCAAGGTGTTGTCTTGTTCAACCTCAGCTGTGAATATCTGCATCAGCTGACTTAAATTTTTCACAGCTCTGTACATGTCCTCGAATAACCACAAAAGTAGCTTGAGTATCAATTTTGGGATTACAAATAAATTTTGTAAGCAAGATGAATTTGTAAATATGGAATTGAAGAACAATGAAAATCAACAGCACACACACACATAGAGCATAACACACAGCACAAATTCAAATATTTCACCACTTCCTTCTTTAATTACATAATCCTAGAACTAATAATTGACTAATAAATACCGAAAACACAGGACCTACCATACATATAAACATAGAAAAATAAGTTTGCACAGAACATTAGTATGACTAATGATTATATCAACTTTCCTACAAGATTTGTTAACCTCCAGGAAGTGGGCAATTGGCACAGTAATGGCCCAAGAGCTTAGACCCCTGCATCCACATGGGAGACCTGGAAGAAGCTCCTGGCTCCTGGTTTCAGCCTAGCTCAACCCTGGTTGTTTTGGCCATTTGGGAAGTGAACCAGTGGATGGAAGACCTCTCTCTCTTTCCCTCTCTAACTCTGTCTTTTAAATAAATAAAATATTTTTTCAAAAAGAAAAAGGTGCCATTTATTATGTCCCCACCCTATATCAGAGTGCCTGGATTTGAGTCTTAAGTTCTGATCTTGATTCCAGCTTCCTGCTAATAAAATGCAGACCCTGGTAGATAGCAGGTGATGGCTCAAGTAGTTGGGTCCCTGCCTACCACCTGGGAGATAGGAACTGAGATCCTAGCTTCTAGCTTAGCTTTAAAAAAAAAAAAAAAAAAAAGATTATTTATTTGAAAGTCAGAATTACAGAGAGAGAGAGACAGAGATCTTCATTTGCTAGTTGACTTCCCAAATGGCCACAATGGCCAGGGCTGGGCCAGGCCAAAGCCAGGAGCGAGGAGCTTCCTCTAGGTCTCCACATGGGTACAGGGGCCCAAGCTCTTGGACCATCTTCCACTGCTTTCCCATGCACAGTAGCAAGGAGCTGGAACGAAAGTGGAGCAGTCAGGATTCAAACCAACGCCCATATGGGATGCCAGCACTGCAGACAGTGGCTTAACTCACTGAGCCATAGCACTGGCCCTCCAGCTTAGCTTTGACCTGGTCTGTTACAGCTGTTTCAGTTATCTGGGGAGTGAAGCCAGTGGATGGAATATCTCTCCCTCCATGTCCCACCACCCCAATAAAATAAACAAATAAAATTTTTTAAAGGGGTCAGTTTTTTTTAAGGGTCCAAGTTTACTTGAGCTGACATAATAAACAAGTCACCTTTATTTTAACCCTAAAGGGAAAGTAACCTTTGTAATGACCAATCCACATTCTTCCTGATTTCTTTCATCTTCTTCTGTCTATAAAATCTACCTCCTCTCTGTTCAGTACATCAAAGCACTTCTGTAAATATTTAGATGAGATGCTGCTCAATTCATGAATCATTAATAAAAGCCAAAAAGATTTTTAATGTTCATTTCTTCAAATCTCGTTTCCTGAGAGACTTCAATGTATCCCATGGTTAGGGTAGTCCCAAGGTTTTGCCATTGTAATTTAGGTTTCTCTTTGTAATGAATAAGTATCTTGTGGGGAAGACAGTTTGAGATTATGCAAATACCCTGTTTCTTACAACACTTTCACCCACTAATTTAAGTGCACACTAATTCATTGTGATTAGTTCCTAACTGCAACAAGAATCTGTTGTAGTGCTTACCTAACAACTTTCTATTTCCATCATTCTTTCTACTCTTATTAACTAGAGTTCTGCTTTTAAAAAAACTATTCCTTAATATTGCTCTAAAAATAGTTTATTAATTGAAAAAAGTCATCCTTTTTTCCTTATTTATTTAACATGAACTCATAGGCACTTATTCTACCAATTCTGATGCAGTACTGTCATTACTTATTTTATCCCAGTTTGAACCAACGAAGTACCTCCTAAAGCTCATTATATTCTTCCACATATACCTATCATATTTTAATATTTCCTTACTTTCTAGCACAATTAAATAGTCCAGCTTCATTTTTATTTCCTCTTCTTTGGAATCACCTATTTCTCCAGAGTTTCTTTTATTAGCGAATGGTACTTAGAGATCGAGATCTGGGCAGTAGTATTGCCAATGCTACTGTAATGTCACTATTTCTAGGTCTCCACAAAGGAGAATTAGAAATCTAGGTCTCACTATTCTCAATATTTTCACTTATTTGTTCAACACAAGCATACATTTTAAGCAGCATTGTGGAGCTGGCGCTGTGGCATAGCAGGTAAAGTCACTGTCTGCAGTGCCAAGATCTCATATGGGCACAGGTTCGAGTCCCGGCTGTCCCACTTCTGATCCAACTCACTGCTATGGCCTGGGAAAGCAGTGGAAGATGGCCCATGCCCTTGGGCCCCAGCACCCACATGGGAAATCTGGAGGAAACTTCTGGCTCCTAGCCTCAGATCGGCACAGCTCTGGCTGTTGCAGCCAATTAGGGAGTGAACCAGCAGATGGAAGACTTCTCTCGCTGCCTCTCCTTCTCTCTCTGCGCAACTCTGACTTTCAAGTACAATAAATAAATCTTTAAAAAAAAAAGCAGAATTGCTACCCCATACCTCCATGAGAAAGAAACTAACCAGAGTACAATGTATGTGTATATTTTTTTTAATTTAGACTTAGTTTACCAAAGTAATTTAGGTTAGTCTTTTCTTCCCCAGCCCCTTTAGTGTAATTATGTTATTCATTTATTCATTTATAATACAATTAGGTTCAATGTTCTTGTTTATATGTCTTTTTGGTTCTCCCCACAACCTGACTGACCTGCATGATTTATTTATTTTGGGGATCACAGACTTATTTTAATGAATATTTAAGAGAATTACTTTGTATCTCTTTCTAATAGTGAGAATTGGAAGAAAATTCAGTTATCTCCTTGACCAAAAACGCCACACTGTGGGGCAGGTATTATGGTGCAGGTTAAGCCACTGCTTAGGATGCCTGCATCCTGTGTCAGAGTGCCTGAGATCAAGTGCCACCTCCAGTTTCCTGCTAATTCACACCATGAAAGCTAATAGAGGATGGGTCATATACATGGGTTCTTGCCACTCACTAGGGAGACCCAGATGAAGTTCCTGGCTCCTGAGTTCAGCATCACTCAGCCCTATTTTGGATATTTCAAGAGGGAACCAGCAGATGCAGGAGCATGCTCTCTCTCTCTCTTACTCTGCCTTTCAAATAATAAAAAAGGAAAATAAGCTTTAAAAAGAAACCACATTGTTTCTTGTATTAATAATAAATCAATTAGGGGCTGGCACTGTGGCACAGAGGGTTAATGCCCTGGCCTGAAGCGCTGGCATCCAACATGGGTGCCAGTTCTAGACCTGGCTGCTCCTCTTCTGATCCAGCTCTCTGCTATGGCCTGGGAAAGCAGTAGAAGATGGCCCAAGCCCTTGGGCCCCTGAACCCACGTGGGAGACCAGGAAGAAGTTCCTGGCTCCTGGCTTTGTATTGGCACAGCTCCAGCCGTTGTGGCCAACTGGGGAGTGAACCATCAGATGGAAGACCTCTCTCTCTTCTCTCTGTATAACTCTGACTTTCAAATAAATAATCTTAAAAAAAAAAAAACAAACTCCACTTTAAAAATAATCAATCAATTAAAGACATTCCAGACATATCCAGACATAGAACACTCCATCCCCGGTGTTCTAAAATGGTAATATAATACAAAGCAGATAAAGAGACAAACACAAATGAAAAAAATACTTATACAACCATTGTTTGATGTTTTCCCCTGTATTTCCAAGATAGTTCAAGTGGAATGTGAAATGAAAACATGGGTAATCTTCCGGTTTCCTTGCAGGTCCTACGCCCTACTTCCTGCTTCTTTCATATCTCAAAGATAGAAGACTGATTACAGTGCCTGGAAATCCCTCAGATTATTAATACTAATGCTTACAAGAACCTGAATTTTTCTTTATTTTGAAAACATTTGCTGCATGCATCCTGTGTACCGGCAAGTGCTAAATGCTTTATGTTCATTTATCTAAGTAAATAAATGAGTGCTCTGGGAGAAAACACATTAACTCTGCTATGGTTCATACTGATTTGTTTCCTCCCTTAATTTTATACACCATTGTCCCTGGACAGTAAACATCTGGTGATAATGAAAAGCTAACAGCAAAATTTGTAAAGGCCAACCTTTTATGAGAAGCAATTTAAACTACTTTTTCAGTTAGGTGAATCTTTGATAGTGAGAGCTAAGAAACAAACAAGGACATATGGTTTCTTAAGGAGACTATGAAATTATTTGCCATCTAAAAATGCAAGGGTAAAAAGCACTTCACAGAAGGTATAGATCTTTTAACATTTTATTCATCATCTCAGCCACAATTATAGTCAAAGCTATACATTAGTTTTATATAATATATTTGACTTTTCTCAATAACTCCTCTGTCTTTTTTATCCTGAGAATAAATAATTTATGCAGAATGTGAATACAGCATTATTAAGGAGAAGTACCTGAACTAGAGGGATCACATCAACATTTACAATAACTAACAAAGTGACCCAAATAGAACAAACATCAGGAGAAGAAATAGTGCAGGAAAGGGACTGCTCAGGTATACTAACTCAGGTCTCAATCACTTTAATATCAGACAACTAAAATATCACCACAATTTTAAGTTATTAAATCATTCATGTTATCCCCGCATAGCAGCCAGGGCACAGCAGTGATAAAGTGAGACATCTGAATTACCAAGTTACAACCACCAGCGTGTGCCTAACCCCAACTTGGAACGATACCACGACCCAAAAAGTCTGCCAATCTCTGGCACAGAGGTTTATTTATTCGTTGACGCTCAACTCTGTATGGTTTTACCTTAAAACAGGGTAAAGTCATAACGGATAAATTAACTGTACCTAGAGAGCAATTTTAATTTGCTAAAAATATTCCACACTCACGAAATAACAGTCTCTTCCCAGAAAACGGAACAGTGAGACTTCTGTTCTGATCTGGTTCTTAAATTCCTATTAAACAATTTATTACTGTGCAAATGCTTAACAGCATATAATCAATTTCCTTAAACCCAGGTTACAACCTGAGCTCCTTCTGACAAGGGTCTACAAAAGTTCTAGCAAGAAAATTAAGTCTCTTCTCCAGCCATGGTTACAAAGAAAATTATATTAATTCTCATTTAAAAAAAAAAAAAAAAAGGTTGTTCACAGCCCTAAAGACCACAAGTTGCTTGAAACACAGAAAGGCAATGGTGTTACAGGAAACACGAACAGCCAAGGAAATCTATCATGTCCTTTCTTGCTCCTCTTACTTAACATTAGACAATCACTTAAGGGGAATATGATGACTAGAAGAAAGGGTAAAAACAGGGCAACTCATAACTCCTTTTCCTTTCAATCCTTCCTTATTCATCAGTAAGACAAAGGTAGAATATTCACAGAATGGGGATGTATCGAGAAGTAAAATAGGGGCCAGTGCTCTGGCATAGTAGGTTAAGCTTCAGGCTGAGGCACCAGCATCCTAAATGGGTACCAGTTTGAGCCCCAGCTGCTCCACTTTCAATCCAGCTCTCTGCTATGGCCTAGGAATGCAGCAGAAGATGGCCCAAGTCCTTGAGCCCTCATACCCATGTGGGAGACCCAGAAAAAGCTCCTGGCTCCTGGCTTCAGATGGGCTCAGTTCAGGCCATTATGCCCATTTGGGGAGTGAACCAGTAGATGGAAGACCTCTCTCTCTGTGTAACTCTGCCTCTTAAATAAATAATCTTTTTTAAAAAATTGTAGCTCCAAAATGACTATAATTAGGTCATTTTATTAGGTTTTAAAATGGTGCTTCTAATTATAAGAGTTATAAGACAAATTCAGCAAAATGAAATGCTAAGTGCCACAAAAGTGTAAAAAAGAAAAAAGGAAGCAAAAACCCAACATCTCACTCTTAACCGTGTGCATGTCCACATAAGTATAAAATAAATAAAATGAATAGGAAGCTTAAAACATTTTTGAAACTATAAAAGGTAAACAGTGTGTACAAAAAGGATTACACTGTTATAATACTTTTGCATTCTTAAAAGGAATCAAATGGTAACCTTTTGAAGTAACCACTTCTAGTCAAATTTCTAATTTAAATGAAAGGAAGTAAGTATTACTCTTCAGAATTATGCAAGAAAAAATGCTAATCTTACTATAAGCATTGTTTCTTGTTAACTGAAAAAGGGGTAAGACTAATACTAGGAATGCTAGTATTAGTATTTAAGGCTTAAAATAATTCCAAAAGTCTACTAGCTCCATTTTATATAACAAATACACAATTAACTGTGTAAAAAATCCTATTCTACCCTCCCCCACACCTCAGTCCCAGGCACAACTGTTCCTTCTAGGGTCTCAAAGGAGTCTGGGGTCCTGACCAACTGAATGTCTGGCTACAATCCAGCAGTAGTTTAACGAGGTTCTGGCATCTTTTAGGAATTACACCCCTCCCCTGAACGAAAGGGGTCCCATGGGCAAAACTGTGCTAACAATAGAGCTCTTTAGGAAAAGGATCCTTTTTGCTGTATGTTGGTTTTAAGCAACCACTGTAATTGCCAACATTTTAATTCATCTCAATCACAGAACAATCCCCAAAAGAAAATGTAGACAATCTTGAAATCATTCAACATCAAAAATTACTTTTATTTATTGGGAAGTTGGGTCAAAAAATGGATATGTTGAGATTGCTAGGTTGATGCTACATGATTTCTCCATCTAGAACTTTCTCAATAAATTTTTGTTCACTATATTTGTCAAAGATTAACATTTTGGCTTACCCTTCTTTTGCTTTAAAAACAAAACCCTAAATATACTGCTCAATTATATCAACTTAAGATGCTATGAAGACATCATTTTATTGACATACCAAATTTAAAAACTGAGCAAATATATGTAATATGTATTAAGAATTAGCAACCTGTATAGATGAAACCATTTTAGTTGGCATGTAAAACTCATTAAGTGTGGCCTTACTTAAGATTATCTAAAAATTCATTAGCAAAACAAACCATTTATATGTATTCTCCCTTCAGAATATCTACTCCTTGAAATGCTTCAGCACAGTTCTTAGTACAATGTAATTGTCTGTATCGGCTCCCAGAAAAATCTGTATTCGTTGGAGTAAAAAATATATGTAACTGATAAAAGACTTTAATTCACTCTTAGGAACATGTTCCTTTCTCGGGTATTATCACCTCATGCCATTCAACTAAACAATTACATAGAAGAGGAAATGAGATGTGAGGTACTATTAGTAATCTTCATCAATTCTACTTGGCTAACTACTGCTGAACTGGTTAGCATACAAACAAAAGATATTTGCATACTCAACAGGTTGTGTGACATCTCAATGGAAGAAAGCTGCCAACTTTTGCTTGGCTTTAGATAATAAACATGTTATAAAATGGCCATCCTCCACTGCACTCCCAGGCCACAGCAGAGAGCTGGACAGGAAGAGGAGCAACTGGGAAAGACTCCCGGGCCCCGACCGGGACTAAAACCTGGAGTACTGGTGCCACAGGTGGAGGACTAGCCTAGTGAGCTGCGGCACTGGCCAAGGCATAGTCAAAATCTATCATTGCTTCATTCAGTTTGAATCAAATTCCACAATCAAAGAATACTACATTGTACATGAGCTAACTCCACTGGGCAGTTAAGGAAAGACAGGCTATTCTATATTCTAGAGCTTCTCTCAAGTATCC
Source organism: Oryctolagus cuniculus (assembly GCF_964237555.1). NCBI lineage: Eukaryota > Metazoa > Chordata > Mammalia > Lagomorpha > Leporidae > Oryctolagus > Oryctolagus cuniculus. The sequence continues at coordinate 37,575,882 of NC_091434.1, forward strand.
TTTGAACCTGTCTACGTGAGCAGAGAGCAGAAGGGCACACCACACGGCAGTAGACTCAGCAGTAACAGAGTGAAAAAGGTCCAGGGAATTTGATCTCCATAACTGCATTTAAAATAGCACAAGAAAAGTCTACATGGTAGCAAAGAAAGTGCTAGGGTTTCTCTTTCTTCTTTGCTTTTTAAGAAAACGCTCATAAAACTATTTTTGATCGTGCGGCAGTCAAAATTTTACCAACAAAGTCAGCATCAATTTTACCAACTAGTCATAGATACTTTATAAAATATATTTACAAATACATAGGATGTATTATAAATACCCTCAATAAAAACTAAAACATAAATACATAATATAAAAGTCCTCAATCCTTTATTTTTTTAATAATTTTTTAAAAATTTATTTGACAGAGTTAGACAGTGAGAGAGAAAGGTCTTCCTTCCGTTGGTTCACTCCCCAAATGGCTACCATGGCCGGAACTACGCCAATCTGAAGTCAGGAGCCAGGTGTCTCCTCCTGGTCTCCCATGCGGGTGCAAAAGCCCAAACACTCGGGCCATCCTCCACTGCCCTCTCGGGTCACAGCAGAGAGCTGGACTGGAAGAGGAGCAACCAGGACTAGAACCCGGAGCCCATATGGGATGCCGGCACCGCAGGCGGAGGATTAACCAAGTGAGCCACGGCGCCGGCCTCGTCCTCAATCCTTTATATGAAACCCTTTTAACCAAATGTGTTTTAAATTCTGAATTTTGGGGCCAGCATGGGGGCGCAGTGTGAATCAGTGGATAGAAGACTTCTCTCTCTCTCTCTGCCTCTCCTTCTCTCTCTTTGTAACTCTGACTTTCAAATAATAAATAAATCTTAAAACAAAAAAAGAAGACGACGACGAAGGGAATGTCCAACGTGGGAAGCAGTCCACTTAGCCGACTCATAGAATGACAATCACTTTAAGCAACACTCTGACCTCAGAATCAGCCCTTAAGGCTTCCTGATCTGGCTGAAAGGCCTGTGAGAGCATTTCAGGCATGGAAAGCCAAGTCACTGTGGCAAAAAAATATCCTACATGAAGGATTTCTGTGAGTGATACTCCAGTGGAAAGAAGGGGCCATCAAAGGATATACTTTTCTCTGAAGGTCAGAGAGAACTTCCACTTTGCTTATGACCCTGTCCAAATACTGATGGAGTTTGTGGTCACAAAAGGCTTCCATAGCCTTGGCAGCTTATGGCAAGAGCCTCAGGTGATCACTGATGTCATAAATAAGAATGTTAATTGTTAAATTAACAACAGGAGTCACTGTGCACTTACTCCCCATGTAGGATCTCTGTCTTTAATGAGTTTTACTTTGAGAACTAACTGCAAAACTTGTTCTCAAACTGTATTTTATATGTTGTGTGTATGTGTGTGTGTGTGTGTGTGCAAACTGTTGAAATCTTTCCTTAGTATAGAGTTGGCCTTCTGTATATAAACTAAAAATGAACCTTAATGAAGAATGGGATGGGAGAGGGAGTAGGCAGTGGGATGGGAGGGGTGGTGGGTGGGAAGCTATTAGGAAAAGAACCACTATATTCCTAAAGTTGTACTGATGACATTTGTATTCATTAAATAAAAACTTTTTTTAAAAAGAGTATACTGCAAGCTAACAAAACACTTGATACTCAGTTCTGAATTTCAAAATTTCAGAAAAATTTATAAACATATTAACTAGCTTTTAACCAGCATCTTGACATATGTAATTGAATTATTACACTTTGAAATCTGGGGGATTAACAGTTACATGAATAAAGCAGATCTCCTCTCTCACTTGAGAAAGTATAATGGGCGGGGGTGGGGGTGGCGATGTTGTGTTGCACGTTAAGCCTCTGTCTTCAACCTGGCAACTTGTACGGTTGCAAGTTCAAGCCCAGGCTGCTTTGCTTCTGATCCAGCTCCCAGCTAATGTATCTGAGAAAGCAGTGGAAGATGGCACAATTCCTTGGTTTCCTACACCCTTGTGGAGACCTAAATGGAGTTTCCAGGCTCCTGGCTGCAACGTGCTCCAGTCATGGCCACGGCAGCTATCTGGGGAATGAAACAGTGGGTGGAAGATCCCTGTCTGTCTGTCTCTCTGTAACTCTTTTTCAAGTAAATAAATTAATATTGACAAAAAAGGAGGGGGATAGGGAGGAGGAGGAGGAAGGGGAGTTGAGGAAGGGAAGGAAATCATAACTAGGTTGAGTGGTTAAAATACCAGTTGGGATACCCTGACCCAAACTGGAGTACCTGGGTTCAAGTACCAGCTCTGGGTCCTGATTCCCACTTCTTATTGATGCATATCCTAGGAGGCGGGGGTAATGGTTCAGTAGTTGGGTTCCTACCACCCATATGGAAGACCAGGACTGAACTCCTTGCTTAGCCCCCAGAGCATTTGAGGATGGACCAGCTGATAGGAGCTCTCTGATTCTGCTTCTCTGCCTCTCAAAAAAATAAATATTTTTAAAGGTAAAACTAAACCCACTGAATAAAAGCCTACAATGATATAAGCAAATGAATAAAATGAATGCAGAGAAGGGGAAGTTTTTCCTTATAGTAGAATGACAATTAATAAATATAAATGAAATAGTTGACTTGGAAAAACCACCATTAGCAAAAATCACTTATAAACACTGAAGCTAGACTGGTGAGAAAAAATACCCACATAGTCTCAAACATCTCTTTACAAGCTACTTTTGAAAAATAGTAACTTTACCTAGCAGATAACACCTTAATGACATCATTTATTCCTGATAGTGATACACTGAGAACCCAACATCACTTCTGTTGTACTCCTGTTAAAAATACTTTAACCTGAGTCTAATCATGAGGAAACATCAGACAAACTCAAATTGAGGGACATTCTACAAAATAACTGATGTGTACTCTTCCAAAATGTCAAGGATGTGAAAGACAAGACAGATGAACGGTCACTCATTAAAAGAAAATAAAGGAACACAATTAAACGCAATTCAAGATCCTGACTGGTCTCATGCACCAGGAAAATTTACGTGTTTTACTTTAAAGGACACTATAAGAACAAGGAACAATATTTAAAGGCCTTTAGATAAGAAAATTGTATTTGGTTTTTTAGATTTATTTATTTACTAAGTCAGAGTGGCCGGCGCTGTGGCGCAGTGGGATAACACCCTTGCCTGAAGCACCTGCATCCCATATGGGCGCCGGTTCGAGACCCGGCTGCTCCAGCTATCTGCTGTGGCCTGGGATGGCAACAGAGGATGGCCCAGGTCCTTGGGCCCCTGCACCCACGTGGGAGACCCAGAAGAAGAAGCTCCTGGCTTCTGGCTTTGGATCGCTATTGCGGCCAATTGGAGAGTGAACCATCAGATGAAAGACCTCTATCTCTCTCTCTCTGCCTCTCCTCTCTCCGTGTAACTCTGACTCTCAAATGAATAAACAAATAAATATTAAAAAAAGAAGAAGAAGAGAGTCAGAATTACAGAGAGAGAGGGAGAGACAGACAGAAAATCTTCCATCCCTGGTTCACTCCCCAGATGGCCGCAGTGGCCAGGATTGGGCCAGGCTGAAGCCAGGAGCCAGGAGATTTATCTGGGTCTCCCACATGAGTGTGTGATCCTCCTCCACTTTTCCTAGGCCATCAGCAGGAAGCTGGATCAGAAGTGGAGCAGCCAGGACATGAACCAATGCCCATACATGATGCTGGCATCACATATGGAGGCTATACATACTATACTACTCCACAAAGCTGGCCCCAGAAAAATTTTTTGATCAATGCTAATCTCTTGATTTCCATCATTGCATTGTGGTTATAGAAAAAAATGGTGGGCATTTGGTGAAGCAGTTAAGACACCACTTGGGATGTCCACATCATTTATTGGAGTGCATGCCTGGTTTTCAATCCTGGCTTCATTTCTCACTCCAGCTTCCAACTAATACACATACCAGAAAGCAGCAGGTGATGGCTCAGATTGAGTTCCTAGTTCCTGGCCTCAGCTTGGTCCTGCTGCAGCTGCTGTTGGCATTTAGGAAGTAAACCTGCAGATAGAGGTCTCTCTTTGTGTCTGTCTCTTTCTCTATCCGCCTTTCAAAATAAATAAATGGAAATCTCTTTCACTTTCTAGGAAATATATTTAAGAATTTAGGGGTGGGGGCCGGCACTGTGGCACAGTGGGTTAAAGCCCCAGTCTGCAGTGCTGGCATCCCATATGAGCGCCAGTTCAAGTCCTGGCTGTTTTTCTTCTGATCCAGCTCTCTGCTATGGCCTGGGAAAGCAGCAGAAGATGGCCCAAGTCCTTGGACTCCTGCACCCGTATGGGAGACCTGGAAGAAGCTGCTGGCTCCTGGCTTCAGATCAGCTCTGTTCTGCCATTGCAGTCATTTGGGGAGTGAACCAGCGGAATGGAAGACCTCTCTCTGTAACTCTGCCTTTCAAATAAATAAAATAATTCTTTTTTTTTTTTTTTTTTTTTTTTTTTTTTTTTTTTTTTGACAGGCAGAGTTAGACAGTGAGAGAGAGAGACAGAGAGAAAGGTCTTCCTGTTTCCTTCGGTTCACCCTCCAAATGGCCACTACGGCTGGTGCGCTGTGCTGATCCGAAGCCAGGAGCCAGCTGTTTCTTCCTGGTCTCCCATGCGGGTGCAGGGCCCAAGCACTTGGGCCATCCTCCACTGCCTTCCCAGGCCACAGCAGAGAGCTGGACTGGAAGAGGGGCAACCAGGACAGAATCCGGCGCCCGAACTGGGACTAGAACGGGAGTGCCAGTGCCGTAGGCGGAGGATCAGCCAAGTGAGCCACACCGCCAGCCAATAAAATAATTCTTAAAAAAAAAAAAAGAATTTAGGGACGAAAGGACACCAGGTCTGTAACTTAATCTCAAGTGGTTCAGAAAAATGACAATATGTACCTAAAGATAAAATGATAAAGTAAATGTAGTAAAAATGTTGACATTTGGGGAAACTAGGTAAAAAACATACAGGAATTCTTTGTACTATTATTACAACTTTTTATAAGTCTGAAATAATTTCAAAATAAAAATAAAATAATGTTATCATCAATAATATCACTAACAACTAGACGCTTAACTCCTTGCAACAGTATACACTAACAGGCAGTAAACCAGACAGACTACACCTATGTCAGCAGTGTCTAAGGGGTTATATTTCACTACAGACTTAAGAAAAATGTTATCATAAGGGAGCTTAAAGAGTTAAGGATTGTGGGCACAAGATATATATATATATATATATATATATATATTTTCATGCAAAAAATTCAAACCCTAGAGCATGAATTATAAGATCTATGAACAAAATTAAAAAGACTAGGTGTGGCAATCGGAAACGTATTTTTATTTTTTATTTTTATTTTTATTTTTTTGCCAGGCAGAGTTAGACAGTAAAAGAGAGAGAGAATTATACACAGTGAGAGACAGAAAGATCTTCCTTCCATTGGTTCACTCCCTTAATGGCTGCTAGGGCCAGCGCTACGCCAATCCAAAGCCAGGAGCCAGGTGCTTCCTCCTGGTTTCCCATGCAGGTGCAGGCGCCCAATCACTTGGGCCATCCTCCACTGCCTTCCCGGGCCACAGCAGAGAGCTGGACTGCAAGAGGAGCAACTGGGACTAGTACCCGGCACCCTAACTGGGACTAGAACCCGGGGTGCCAGTGCTGCAAGCGGAGGATTAGCCAAGTGAGCCACGGCGCTGGCCTGGAAATGTAATATATTTTGCTAAACAAAGAAGTTAACTGGACAAACAGTAAGCCAAAAACAGAATTCAAAATAGTAAAATAGATTGAATGTTTATGTTCTACCAAAATTCATTTGCTGAAAATCCTTGCCCTCTACATGAAGGCATTAGAAGATGGAGCTTTTGGGAGATTATTAATGTATGCAGCCTTCATGAATTGCTCTTTCTTTGGGCAGAAATATAAGTACATGGTGAAAATACAGTCATGTATGAACCAGAAAGTTGATCTCATCAGACATCAAATCTGTAGCTACCTTGATCTTGGCCTTCCTAACTTCCAGGATTGTGAGAAATAAATGTCTGCTGTTTATGTCTGTTACAGCAGCTTAAACAGACTAAGATACAAGAATACAACCAATGATTATATATGAAAACCTGTTTAAAACCTGGAAAGAATCGGGCATCTTATATTGGTTTCTGCAGCTATCTCCACCTATGCACTGACAATGATGTCATCTCCAAACCTGAAGTTAAGCCAAACTTGTCAACTGTCTGGGAGCACCTGAGCACTAGCGGTTACTGAATCAAATGAAGAAACGTTAATGTCATCAGGCCAAAGTTCCTAAATGGAGCTATCGTGCTCTCCTGATAAACTCCAACTCTTACAGAATATGTGGCAAGCAGAAGGCAATCAGACTAAGAAATTCCAGTATTATGTGTTTATTTTCATGGTCAACAAAGACTATTTCAAAAAGTATTTAGTAACTTTCTTAGAATTACTGTAAAAATCATGACTAATTGATATGTTTGTTCACTTGGTAAAAATAAATTGAGCTGCAAACTTAGGATTTATATAGTCTTTGATATTTATGCTATACTTCAGAAGAGTACACTTAATAAAAAGTTTACTTATAACAAGTTTTAATTATTAAATGGGTCCAACATAGTTACTACCATTACTGAATTCTCTCTCCAGTCAACATCAGTCAGCACTTGTTCATGGTAACTCATCACTGGACATTTAGGACCAGCAGTAATGGGAAAGTATTGTTTCTTTCTTTTTTTTTTTTTTTTTAATTTTTTTGACAGGCAGAGTGGACAGTGAGAGAGAGAGACAGAGAGAAAGGTCTTCTTTTGCCGTTGGTTCACCCTCCAATGGCCGCTGCGGCCGGCGCACTGCAGCCGGCACACCACGCTGATCCGATGGCAGGAGCCAGGTACTTATCCTGGTCTCCCATGGGGTGCAGGGCCCAAGCACTTGGGCCATCCTCCACTGCACTCCCTGGCCACAGCAGAGAGCTGGCCTGGAAGAGGGGCAACCGGGAAAGAATCTGGTGCCCCAGCCGGGACTAGAACCCGGTGCTGGCGCTGCAAGGCAGAGGATTAGCCTAGTGAGCCGCGGCGCCAGCCTTTATTTTTTATTTTTATTTTTTTAAAGTATTGTTTCAACTGGATATCAATGGATGGAAGAGGTAATTTAATTTGTTAAGGACACGCTTGAAATATTAAGATTTTTATTTGTGCTTTTACTGTTAAATATTTAAAAGTCAAGATGTAGTTATTATTGAGGCCAGTGTTGTGACACACAAACAACCCGTTGGCACCCTCCCTTCCCCATCATTTTACTCTTTAGATTTGAAATGCTTGCTCAGGAAAAAGAAAAATATCGCCCCCTCTTCCCTCTTTAATGGATTTATTTTTTTTTAAGATTTTATTTATTTATTTGAGAGGTAGAGTTACAGACAGTGAGAGGGAGAAACAGAGAGAAAGGTCTTCCTTCCAATGGTTTACTCCCCAGATGGCTGCAATGGCTACAGCTGCGCCGATATGAAGCCAGGAGGCAGGTGCTTCTTCCTGATCTCCCATGCAGGTGCAGGGGCCCAAGGACTTGGGCCAACTTGGGCCATCTTGTACTGCTTTCCCAGGCCACAGCAGAGAGCTGGATTGGAAGAGGAGTAGCTGGGACTAGAACCGGTGCCCATATGGGATGCCAGGGCTGCAGGAAGAGGATTAACCTACTGTGCCATGGCACCGGCCTCCCAATGCATTTCAAATTGATGTCTTTATAAAGTCCAAATGAAGTGACTTATTTTGTGGGATGTAGGCAGGCAAAGGGAGAGCTCTGTCATCCCTTGGCTTAACATCAAAGAGAGTAAGGTAAACAAATTTTCATTCCTACAGTAAAGGAAATTTATGTTGTTTCTTGAACTGTGAAATTCGTTTCTAAGAATTCTAACAAAGATAATTAACAAATCATTTAGCTTAATTCCTTTATTTTTGTGTGTGTGTTAGATTGATTTATTCAGGAAGAGTTACAGAGAGAGAGGGAGAGAGAGATACCTTCCATCTGTTGGTTCACTCCTCAGATGGCTGTACCAGCCACGCTGGGCCAGGCTGAAGCCAGGAACTTCATCTGGTCTCCTAGGTGGGTGGCAGGGGCCATCTTCTACTTTTACCAAGCTATTTAGCAGGGAACTGGATTGGAAGTAGGGCAACTGCAACATGAACTGGCACCCATATGGGATTCTGGCATCACAGGAAGAGGCTTTACCCACTACTCCACAATGCTGGTCCCAGTTCCTTTGTTTTGACAAAGAATTAGATCTAGTTAATTTAAATGGCTTACCTGAGATCATGGAACTGTTTAGTTTCACAAGTGGCATTAGATTCTATGTTATATGATCCCAGGGCTTTGTCTGTTAGGGATATAGTCGAACAATACCCTATACCTTGTGCGATTGTGTGAGTGCAGTCTGTTGAAATCCTTGCTTAGTATATACTAAGTTGATCTTCTGTATATGAAGGTAATTGAAAATGAAACTCGATGAAGGGCAGGATGGGAGAGGGAGTGTGAGAGGGGAGGGCCGTGGGAGGGAGGGAGGTTGGGGGGGGGCCACAACAATACAAAAGTTGCACTTTGTAAATTCACATTTATTAAATAAAAAAAATAATAATAATAAAAAGAAAATTAATAACTAGCTCTTTTGAAAAAGATTTACTTATTTATTTGAAAGGTAGGGCTAGAGAGAAAGAGAGAGAGCTTTCATCTACTGGTTCACTCCCCAAGTATCCACAATGGCCAGGGCTGGGTCAGGACAAAGCCAGGAGCCTGGGAATCCATTCTGGGTCTTCACGTGGGTGGCAGGGGCCAAAGTACTTGGGCCATTGTTAGCTTCTTTCCCAGGCTTATTAATCAGGGAACTGGATGCTGGCATTGCAGGCTATGGCTTAACCCGGCTGCTCCACTTCCAATCCAGCTCCCTGCTAATGCTACTGGGAAGGCAGCAGAGGATGGCCCAACTATTTGGGCCCCTGCACCCATGTGGGAAACCCAGAAGTTCCTGGCTCCTGGCTTGGGAATGGCCCAGCTCCAGACATTGCGGCCATCCTCTATGTCACTCTGCCCTTCAAATAAATAAATAAATATTTTTATTTTTATTTTTTTTTTATTTTTGGACAGGCAGAGTGGACAGTGAGAGAGAGAGACAGAGAGACAGAGAGAAAGGTCTTCCTTTTCCGTTGGTTCACCCTCCAGTGGCCGCTGTAGCTGGTGCACTGCAGCGGGCGCACCGCGCTGATCCAAAGCCAGGAGCCAGGTGCTTCTCCTGGTCTCCCATGGGGTGCAGGGCCCAAGCACTTGGGCCATCCTCCACTGCACTCCCTGGCCACAGCAGAGAGCTGGCCTGGAAGAGGGGCAACCGGGACAGAATCCGGCACCCCGACCGGGACTAGAACCCGGTGTGCCAGTGCCGCAGGCGGAGGATTAGCCTATTGAGCCACAGCGCCAGCCAATAAATATTTTTAAATAAATAAATAAAATGAGGGGCCGACATTGTGGCATGGCGGCATAATGGGTAAAGCTGCCACCTGGGACACAGGCATTCTATATGGATGCCACTTTGAGTCCTAGCTGCTCTGCTTCCGATCCAGCTCCCTGCTGATGGCCTGACAAAGCAGTGGAAGAAGGCCCAAGTGCCTCCCACACAAGACCTGGAGCTCCCGGCTTCAGCCTTGTCCAGTGCTGGCTGTTGCTGCCATCTGCAGAATAAACCAATGGATGGAAGATATCTCTCCCCCTCTTACTCTTCCTGTGTAACTCTGACTTTCATACAAACAAATAAATAAATATACCTTTTTAAAAAGGGGGGTAAAATTGCCTCAGAGACCACTTAGCTTATATTCAAGCAAACTACCTTGACAATACTTAATGATACCTAATGATAACTATGGAAATAGTCTTTTTGGGTACACACTTTCAGAAATAAGCAAATCAAGAAAGTGTTTTTCTACAATGAATTTTTTCTGACTTTCTTTCATGATAATTACTGTAATGCTATTGCCATAGCTGCAGAAAAAGATTACTATTTCCTTTAGAAAGTTAAAGTGTCAAAAAGAAAAAAATGTTAAATATAGAGATCTGACACACAATTTTGTGGGAATCATTAACCAACTAACAGGCATAAAGAAAATGAATGTGAACAAACACATCAATCTTTTTCTTTGTACTTCCTACTTATTCTCTCTGAAATAGTTAACTATTATTCAAGATTCACTTCTTTATAGCAAACAAAAAATGATACATGAACTAAAAAAATTTTTAGTCATTGTCATGGAAATGAATTAGAAACAAATTATTTGACATAATGACATAGTCTCAATGTTTATGCTCTCTCAAAATTCATATGCTGAAATCCTTACTCCCAATGTGATAGCATTAGGAATTGAGGCTTTGGAAGATGACAAAGTCACAGAGCAATGTCTCTATTAAACAGAGGGGCCTTTATAAAAGAAGCCAGAGATGCCGGATTCTGTCCCGGTTGCCCCTCTTCCAGGCCAGCTCTCTGCTGTGGCCCAGGAGTGCAGTGGAGGATGGCCCAAGTGCTTGGGCCCTGCACCCCATGGGAGACCAGGAGAAGCACCTGACTCCTGGCTTCGGACCAGTGCGGTGCACCCGCCGCAGCGGCCACTGGGGGAGGGGGTGAACCATCAGAAAAGGAAGATCTTTCTCTCTGTCTCTCTCTCACTGTCCACTCTGCCAAAAAAAAAAAAAAAAAAAAAAAAAAAAAGAAGGAGGAAGAAGGAGGGAGGAAGAGGAGAAGGAGGAGAAGGAGGAGGAGCACCAGTTCAAATCCTGGCTACTAGACTTCCAATCTCACCCTCCTCACCCTGCTGCTCTTTCAAATAAATAAACAAATGTCTTTAAAAAAAAAAAAAAGTCAAATGTGGGAGATGGACATAGTGGTACAGTGGGCTAAGCCACCACTTGTAATACTCACATCTGTTATCAGAATGCCTAGGACCGAACCCCACCTCTACTATCCTGATAATGCACCGAAAGATAGCAAATGACGGCTCAAGTACTAAGTCTCTACCACTCATCAGGAAATCTGAAGGAATTCTTTGCTCTTGGCTTTGGCCTGGCCCAGCCCCTATTATTGCAAGGCATTTAGGCAATGAAGCAGTGGATCAAAGATCTCTCTCTCTCTGTCTGTTACTCAGAACTTTCACATAAACAAAAATGAATAGGGGCGGGCACTGTGACATAGTGGGTAAAGCTGCCGCCTGCAGCAGTGGCATCCCATATGGGCACCAGTTCGAGTCCTGGCTGCTCCACTTCCAATCCAGCTCTCTGCTGTGGCCTGGGAGAGCAGTATAAGATGGCCCAAATCCCTGGGCCCCTGCACCCACATGGGAGATCTAGAAGAAGCTCTTGGCTCCTGGCTTCAGATTGGCATAGCTCAGGCTGTTGCGGCCATTTGGGGAGTAAACCAGCAGATGGAAGACCTCTCTCTCTGTTTCTACCTCTCTCTGTAACTCTTTCAAATAATAAAATAAATCTTTAAAAAAAGGTTTAAAAATGAATAAATATTTTTAAAAGGTCAAATACATATTAAATTTGGTTCTTAAAAGCTAACCTACATTTTTTGGACTTACTTGTTTTTCTTTATTAATTTTTAATCATTAACAAGGAAAACAGCACTTTCATAAGTTAAAGGTGAAAGAAATGAGAAAATGTTTCCCTGTTAAATATATACAAATTCAGAAATAATTTCTTTTAACTCAAGATAACAGTTAAAGCAAAGAGGAATATGAAATTTGCAACATAGAAAATAATATAGAAAAAAGTTTAATATATTGGTGGTACTGCAGACTAGAAAAACTTCTGAAAGGCTAAAAGATAAAAATGATAGAAATTCTTTAATATATGCCCTGCATATGCAGTGGTTTCAAATAATGGGTGAAAGCAAAATATCTAAAGCTACAGCTCTCATGAACGTTTAGAGATCTACAAATTAAGATAGGAAACTATGTGTAAACATCTGTTGTGGAGGTATCAGAAAAACAGACTCTGCCAGTAAGCTGGGGCTTCTGGCAATTAGCCATAAAATCCTCATTTCTCTAATATTCTGCCTTAATTCTGCCCCCCAATTATTCTATTGCCTTTTAGGCTTTTGCTCTTCTAGAAGGTAACTTCATTGATTTAAACTGTTACAGTTCATAATTCAGGGTGTAGTTAGAATTTTTTGAGACATTAGAGACTCGACAATCATAATTTTATTCTAAAGTCTAAGTGTGAAAATAGCATCTCCAAATAGTTTCAACATTATTTGACAGTAACTAACGATGAGAAAAAGTTGAACTGACAAAGAACTAAAATAGATGCACGAACAAGCACTTACTTGAGATATGGGGGCTGGGGAGACAATGGAAGACTAGCAACAAAAAGAACAAAAAAAAATCTCAAAGTGATACATTGAGTACATGCCTAAGAGGGAAAAAAAAAAAGATTACATGCTCTTAAATGAGAATATCAATGAGACATGGCTCTAGACTTCAAACACTACAATAATTGCTATTTAAGAACAGGACAAACAGGAAAGTCCTCATCTACAAAGAGCCATATGAGTAGGAATTATTCTGCAGTCTGTAATCTCTGCATAATAAATAGACAGTCACACAGGGAGATGGACTCTGTATCTTTTCTTTGAATTATTACTTGAAGCAAAATACTTCTTATGTTTATATTTTTCCAATGAATAAAAGTACAGACAACAGTCATACATATTTGTAATACATCCTGAAAACTCTGAATAATACAGACTTCTAAAACAAGGTTTTTAAAAATTAATTCAATTATACACTCCAAATCCAAGAGTCCTTATATTCAAAACACTGTATTACAAAAATAGGTATATGATACCAGAATGCTATTTGACAGTACTAGAGGGAAAATACCTGCCTACTACCACCCATGTCTATCTTGTCCATACCCATATCCATCTGCTTAACCAGTCTCCTGCTTCTCCTATGACTCCTCTCTAATCCTTCTCTACATACAAACCAGAGTGATCCTTGAAAATGAAAATTAGATCATGAAATTATCTTTCTTAAATCTTTCAAAACCATGCTTCTTTTTCTCAAAATAAAACTCAAACCTTCTGGTTTTTTTGTTTGTTTGTTTGTTTGTTAATTTATTTGACAGATAGTTAGACAGTGAGAGGGAGAGAGAGAGAAAGGTCTTCCTTCCGTTGGTTCACTCCCCCACCAAATGGCCGCTGGTAGCTGGAGCTACGCTGGCCTGAAGCCAGGAGCCAAGTGCTTCCTCCTGGTCTCCCATGCAGGTGCAGGGCCCAAGCACTTGGGCCATCCTCCACTGCACTCCCGGGCCACAGCAGAGAGCTGGACTGGAAGAGGAGCAACTGGGACTAGAACCCAGTGCCCATATAGGATGCCGCCACCGCAGGCAGAGGATTAACCAAGTGAGCCATAGCACCGGCCCCAAACCTTCTGTTTTTTAATAATACTTACGTTAATTTTATTGGAAAGGCAGAGATCTTCCATTTGCTGGTTCACTAACCAAATGCCACAATAGCTAAGAAGGCAGTAGGCCAGAAGGAGCCCAGAACTCCATCAGGGTCTCCCACGTGGGTAGCGGGGACCTAAGTATTTTAGCCATCATCCGCTATATTCCCAAGGTGCATATTAGCAGGAAGCTAAACTGGCACTGAAGCTGAGATTCAAACCAGGCACTGCAATGTGGGATGCTGGTGTCCATGTGGTGTCGCTGCTTAGGATGCTTGCATTCACACTGGAGTGCCTCATTCGTTTCATAATTTAACTGGCTATGTATTCTTTCTCAGTGGTGCCTCTTAAAATTCATAATGTATCTTAGGTCAGTGAAACATGTACTTCAGTACAAGTTTGGTGAAACTTTTGGAGGAAAATTTACCTACTGACCCTGCTCAAACCTTACTATATTAAAGATTTAAGATATCGCTAAAAAGTTTCTTGTTCCAAAAAACTATATGACATTTACATTAAGGGAACATATTATTGCTCCATCTGCAAGTTACAAAATATTCAGGCATATAATTACCTCTGATGAACCACTTAATATATAATATACTGTATACTATCTAATAAAAAAATTAAGACTTCTTTTCCTATATCTCTTTATGATGTTCTCTACCTTCTTTTATTTTTTGCTTTTTATTTAAAGTGTTTCCTCCCCCCCCTCTTTTTTTTTTGCCAAAGTACATATAGCTAAATGTTCCCCAAACCCCAACTATTAAGATTAAATGTAGCCGGCGCCGCGGCTCACTAGGCTAATCCTCTGCCTTGCGGCACAAGCACATTGGGTTCTAGTCCCGGTCGGGGCACTGGATTCTGTCCCGGTTGCCCCTCTTTCAGGCCAGCTCTCTGCTGTGGCCAGGGAGTGCAGTGGAGGATGGCCCAAGTGCTTGGGCCCTGCACCCCATGGGAGACCAGGAGAAGCACCTGGCTCCTGCCTTCGGATCGGTGCAGTGCGCCAGCCACAGCGTGCCGGCCGCAGCGGCCATTGGAGGGTGAACCAACGGCAAAAGGAAGACCTTTCTCTCTGTCTCTCTCTCACTGTCCACTCTGCCTGTCAAAAAAAAAAAAAAAAAAAAAAGAGAGAGAGAGAGAGAGATTAAATGTAGTGACAGGACTGGTGATGTGACTGGTTAAAATAACCCTAAACTGTATTAGTGAACTCTCACATGCACATCAGTGTTTTTCTGTATTGCTACTTCTATTGCTATCTCCTTAATCATCTACATTCCCCTTATAACCCTTATTCCACATAAGATGATCCTCAATTAGCCAGATCTCTGGTATTTAAGTCTTTAAAGTAGAGTACAGTGGCTGAGTAAATAATAAATGAGGTAGAATATATACATCAAATAACCTCAGCCTTAACCTTAACCACCAACCCCAGCTCTTTCCATAGGATACCAGTTAACCAGACCTAAAACTCTGGCCTTAGGGATGACAAAGGATTGCTCAAGTTAATGAATTTTTCCTTTCTCTGCTCTTGAGCAGTCTACCTCTTGACTGGGTCACTCAGCCTTATCTTTGCTTAAGGTTGGGCCATACTTTGGGTCACTGTGCCTTGGCCACCTGGCAGTTCTTCCAAAGAACACCTCCATAATTAGGGCAATTCTCTAAATCCAGCTTCAAGGAATTTTAAGTTCTTCTCCATGCCTGTCCAGCCACAGTAAATTATCCATACCCAAATAATAGCTTTTAGTTGTTGTTGTTGTTACTGGCTATATATATTCTATATATCTTACTCCAAATTTGGATTATTTTAACCTACAATTTAGCAATTGAGTGTAAACCATCATGTTTACATCCTTGCCTTATCATGGGGAAAGTGTCTCAAATATTGGGACTATGATTCATATTTCTGTGCCCTAACACAGCTGTATATGTAGATATTCAATACAATTAACCAGTATACTATTTTGGTAACAACTAATCAATCAGTAGACTTCCTGCTAATGCATCTAATATTATTACACAATTGGTACGAAGATAACAATTGATCCCAAACTGCTTAATTTAGGGAGAGAACAATTCACAGCTTCAAAGTCAAAAGGCATCTCAATGTGATAAATTCTTACAACATGAAAAGATCTTAAGAAGAGATATGGTTAAGGGAAGAGACTTTCTGAAAACAAGAAGATCCTGGCTTAAATGCCATTTTCCAGCCTTTGGGTGATTTATTTAACCTCTCTGTGCTTTAGTATCTATATCTAAGAAAAAAAAATACTTGTTTCAGCAAAGCTAAATTGAGTAAGCATTTGGTGGAGCAGTTAAGACACCACATACACTTCACTCACTGCCTGGGTTCAAATCCCAGCTCTGCTTTCAACTCCAGCTTCCTGCAAATGTGCACCTTTGGAGGTGGCAGGTGATGGCTTAACCACCTGGATCCCTGCCAACCACATGAGAGACCAGGACTGAGTTTTAAGTTCCTGGCTTCATCCTGGGCCAGCCCTGGCTATTGCAGGCATTTGGGAAACGAATCAGCAGATGAAAGATCTCCCTTTGTCTCTCTCTTTCAACTCATTTTTTTTTTAATATTTACTTATTTATTTGAAAGGTAGAATGACAAAGAAAAAGGGGGAAAATCAAAGAGAGCAAGATCTTCCATCTACTAGTTAACTCCCCAAATTGCCACAATGGCTGGGGTTGGTCCAGGCCAAAACCAGAAGCCTGCAACTCCATGCAGGACTTCCACATGTGTGGTAGTGGCCCAAATATGTGGGCCATCTTCTGCTTTCCAAGGTAGAAAGATGGATTGGAAGTGGAGCAGCTGGAACTCAAATTGGCACTCTAATATAGGATGCCAGCAGCACAAGCAGTGGCTTGACCCACTCCCTAGTCCCTAAAATATTTTTTTAAGTTTTTTATATTCACCATTAAAGAAAGTATTACCCTCTATCAGTCTATTTCCCTAGCTCTACTATATGAAAAACACCTACCTTTCAAGTATTCTGAAGATTAGAGAAAAATATATGTAAAATATATTCTGCAGGGGGCAGGCATTGTAGTATAGCAGGTAAAGCTGCCACCTGAAAGGCTGGGATCCCATATTGGTGCAGGTTTGTGTCCTGGCTGCTCCACTTCTGATCCAGCCCCCTGCTAACGGTTGGGGAAAATAGTGGAAGATGGTCCAAATGGTTGGGTCCCTGCCACCCACGTGGTAGACCTTAATGAAGCTCTTGGCTCCTGGTTTTAGCCTGGGTCTGCCCTGGCTCTTGGGCCACTGGGGGAGTAGATGGAAGATCGATCGATTGATCTCTCTCTCTCTCTCTTCCAAAATAAATAAATCTTTAAAAAAAAAAATAGGGGCTGGCATTGTGGCAGAGCCAGTAAAGCCACCACCTGTCACACCAGCATCCCATATCAGCACTGGTTCCAGTTCCAGTTGCTGCACTTCCAATCCAGCTCCCTGCTAATGGCCTGGGAAAAGCAGTGGAAGATGGCCCAAATCTTAGGCACTTGCCACCCATGTGGGAGACCCAGATGAAACTCCTGGCTTGGCCTGACTCAGTTGAATCTCACAGGAATCTCTCTCTCCCCACCCCCAACATCTTAATTAGATGCTATCTTCTAAGCAACAAGTTCCAAGTCCCAGCCATTGCTGCCATTTGAGGAGTGAACCAGTAGATAGAAGATCTTTCCCTGTCTCTCCCACTCCCTGTAACTCTGACTTTCAAACATATAAATCAATCTTTAAAAAATTTTTTTAAAAAATTCTGCAGTGTTGGGGCCGGCGCTGTGGTGCAGTAGGTTAATCCTGCCTGTGGGGCCAACATTCCATATGGGCGCCAGTTCTAATCCAGCTGCCCCTCTTCCAATCTAGCTCTCTGCTATGGCCTGGGAAAGTAGTAGAAGATGGCCCAAATCTTTGGGCTCCTGCACCCACATGGGAGACAGGGAAGATGCACCTGGCTCCTGGCTTCTGAATGGTGCAGCTCCGGCTGTTGTGGCCATCCGGGGAGTGAACCAATAGAAGGAAGGCCTTTCTCTCTGTCTCTTCCTCTCATTGTCTGTAACTCTACCTCTCAAATAAATAAATAAAATATTTTTAAAAAAATCTGTAGTGTACTGGACCCAAATCAGGCAGGAAGCGGGAAGTTACTATTGTTAAATAGTATTTATTGCATTTCATTTGCTACTCTGTAGACAAGCATTACTTCATTAACATCAGGTAATTTTTGGTAAATATATTATATAACAAGTTCTTTTAAGCCAATAATGAAATATCCATTAGCTGCAGAAATTTGCTGCTTCACCAACACAATTCTCAGGACAATCACTAAGGACATGACTCAGTTGAATCTCAAAAGAATCTCTCTCCCCATCCCCAACATCTTAACTAGATGCCATCTTCTAAGCAACAAGTTCCATAATTAGTGACCTAAATGAGTAAGATGAGCTGAAAAGATTTCAGGAATCATTTCACAGAAGTTAGAGAATGATAAACACAGCCCACAGAACACATTCTCTTAGTCATTCTAGCACGCCTGTTAACTTAGATTTAGACTACCTGTTAATTTCCTTTTGATACTTGCACTTATTTCATATTCAGCATTCTCTTTGCAAATATAATTCTTTGTTTTCAAGTAATAACCTCAAGGCTTTCTAATACCCAACTACCATTTAAAAATGTCTGAGTCCAAAAACCTGCAACAAGCTACTTAGTCAAAGAATAGAAAGCTGCTTTGAAGCTTATATCAGTACAGATCAAAGAGAAAGGCAACAAGGGCTACCCAAACAGGGACAGTACAGGCAGGGATCAATGGACAACACGACAGACTAGTAAGTAAATTACTTTTTCTTCCTCCTTATTCACACACTCCTCCCAATTCTGTCCCTATATATATTGTAACTATTAGTCTTACCTGAACCACATTTGATGAAATATGACCAATAAAGTGAAGTATTAGGAGGACAAAAATGATGTTTATGCTATGTATTTTCACACACTAACTACGCAGAACAGTTTCTAACTGAAAATTGTTCTGAATACATTAAATGAATGCATATGCTCAAAAATGTTAAGCCATTGATAGTAGTCATGTACTTACCTTTTTTATACTTCCAACTTTCATAAGCTAGAAACCCAAACAACCAAGATTCTCAGAATTTTTTAAATTAAATTAAGGCACATAAGAACCAAAATGTCAGGTTCTAAATGCTCAGGAATTCTTTTTTACTTTTTAAAAATTAATTTATTTTTATTTTATTTAAAAGGCAGACAGAGACACACAGGCCAACTGGCAGACAGTTCACAAATACCTACAACAGCAGGGCCTGGGCCAGGCAAAAGCCAGGAGCCCTAAACTCAAACTGAATCTTCTATGTGAATGGCAAAGACCCAAGTACTTGATCCATCATCTGCTGCCTCCGAGAGTGCACATTAAAAGGAAGCTAGAATAAGAAGTGGAACTGAGAATGAAAACCTAGATATTCCAATATGAGAGGCTGAGTATCCGTTCAAGTTCCAGCTGCTACAGTTCTATTCCAGCTCCCTGCTAATGCACCTGGGAAAGCAGTGGAAGATGGCCCAAGTGCTTGGGTCCCTGACACCCATGTGGGAGACCCGGAAGAAGTTCCTGGCTCCTGGTTCCTGGCTCTGGCCTGGCCCAGTCCCAGCTGTTGCCACCGTTTGAGTAGTGAACCAATGGATGGAAGATTTACATCTCTTTTCTCTCTCTCTAACTTTGCCTTTCAAATAAATAAATAAGGGGCCAGCACCGTGGCAAAACAGGTAAAGCCACCGCCTGCAGTGCCAGCATCCCATATGGGCACCAGTTCGAGTACCAGCTGCTCCACTTCTGATCCAGCTCTCTGCGGTAGCCTGGGAAAGCAGTAGAAGATGGCCCAAGCCCCTTGAACCCCTGCACCCATATGGGGGACCCGGAAGAAGCTCCTGGCTCCTGGCTTCGGATCTGCACAGCTCTAGTCGTTGTGGCCATCTGGGGAGTGTACCAGCAGATGGGAGACTCTCTCTCTTTCTCTCTCTCTCTCTGCCTCTGCCTCTCTAACTCTCTTTTGAATAAATAAATCTTTAAATCAATAAATAAATCTTTAAAAAAGGGGGGGCCTACTTATACTCTCTTTTACCACTGCTACAGGAACCCACAACTTTCAAGATGGTGTTATTTCCATCAACCTGGATCCTTGAATGATGAATAGAGAACCCCTGCCAATCTGTCATGGCTATATAAGTATAGTGTGAGGAAGAAATAACCACTGTTGTTTCAGAAATGTATCCAACAGATACAGTTCCATAAACTAGGCCTTAATACACTGGTTTATAACAGCAAATAATTAGAATTTAACCTATTTTCAGTTACTGAATACAATCTACTTTCCTCAATAGGGTGATATGAAATATGAAACCGGACGGCGCCGCGGCTCGCTAAGCTAATCCTCCGCCTTGCGGCGCCAGCACACCGGGTTCTAGTCCCGGTTGGGGCCCTGGATTCTGTCCCGGTTGCCCCTCTTCCAGGCCAGCTCTTTGCTATGGCCAGGGAGTGCAGTGGAGGATGGCCCAAGTACTTGGGCCCTGCACCCCATGGGAGACCAGGATAAGTACCTGGCTCCTGCCATCGGATCAGCGCGGTGCGCCGGCCGCAGCGCATTGGCAGCGGCAGCCATTAGAGGGTGAACCAACGGCAAAGGAAGACCTTTCTCTCTCTCACTGTCCACTCTGCCTGTCAAAAAAAAAAAAAAAAAAAAAAGAGAAATATGAAACCTATTAGAATATTTAGGATAGATCTCAGCACAAATTGAAGACTAATGTGTTTTGTTTTATGTTTATTTGAAACAGAGAGAGGGTGTGCATACTCCCATGTGCTGGCTCCCTTCCTAGGGGACTGAAGCCATAGAGAACTGGAATGAGAACTCAATCCAGGTCTTCTATGTGGTTGACAGGAATCTAATTACCTGAGCCATCATCTACTGCTACCCAGAGTATACATTAACAGGAAACTGGAATTAGCAGTAGAACCAGGACTTGAACCCAACAACTCCAATGGGAGATGTGAATATTTTATTTTTATTTATTCGAAAGGCAGAGTGAGAGTGAGAGAGATTTCCATCTGTTGATTCACTCCCCACATGCCCACAACAACCGATATGGAATGTGAGTTTCCTACATAGCAGGTTAACTTGCTGTACCACAATGTCTGTCCCTCATGTGAGCATTTTAAGTCACATCTTTTTAAAAAATTTTTTTTTATTTATTTGACAGGCAGAGTTACAGACAGTGTGAGAGAGACAAAGTTCCTCCCTCCGTAACCACTATGCCAGGCCCCAATGCCTGCTTTTAGAAGAGAGACACAGGGGCAGGCACTGTGGTGTAGCAGGTAAGTTGTCACCTGCAGTGCCGGCACCCCACATGAGTGCCGGTTTGAGTACCGGCTGTTCCTCTCATGACCCAGCTCTCTGCTAAGGCCTGGGAAAGCAGCAGAAGATGGCCCAAGTCCTTGGGCCCTGCACCCGCATGGGAGACCTCGAAGAAGTTGCTGGCTCATGGCTTCAGGTTGGCACAAATTCGGCCACTGCAGCCATTTAGGAAGTGAACCAGCATACAGAAGACTTCTCTTTCTCTCTCTGCCTCTGCTTCTCTGTGACTCTGCCTTTCAAATAAATAAATGAATCTTTAACAAAAAAAAAAAAAAAAGAGAGAGAGAGAGAGACTTAGCTGCAAAGAATCAGTAAAACTGAATTACTCATAACTAAGTAAGTAGACAAAACAATAATCCCTAGAGAACAGCTGAATAAATGAAAAAAAAAAGAGAATTAGTGCTAAAAGCTAAACTGAATTTATATATAACATTCTTGATACTATTTCATCAAGCTAACATACTGGTTTAGCCAAAGGAAAAAATAATTAAACATCCCGAAAACTTATATCACATATAAAATGTTTCAACAAGTAACACGAATAAATTCATCTCCTGATATCATCTGTTTTTAATCTGGCTTTTCTTCTTATCACTACATTAGGCTCACTGTACAGTAACTTAAAAAAAAAAAAAAGGAATTATTCTTCACACTAGATTGGCCCCTAAAGGTTCTAATCATCAACAACACATAGAAACATTAAAACCTATTCTTGGCACTGTGGTGCAGTGGGTTAAAGCCCTGGCCTGAAGCGCCGGCATCCCATATGAGCACCGGTTCTAGTCCAAGCTGCTCCTCTTCCGATCCAACTCTCTGCTATGGCCTGGGAAACAGTAGAAGATGGCCCAAGTCCTTGAGCCCCTTCACCTGTGTGGGAGACCCGGAAGAAGCTCCTGGCTCCTGGCTCCGGATCAGCACAGCTCCAGCTATTGTGGCCAATTGGGGAGTGAACCAGCGGATGGAAGACCTCTCTCTCTGTCTCTACCTCTCTCTGTAATTCTTTCAAATAAATAAAATAAATCTTTAAAAAAAAAAAAAAAAACCTATCCTCAACTAAGTATGTAATCAACACTCTTCTAATCTAACCTGTGCTCTTTTCCAAAACTGAAGCTTTGAATCATGAATGAAATTTGTTCTTACCCATCAACATTAAACACCACATTAAGACCAAAACTTAACATATATGCTGTCATTTACAGCAAAATAAGACTATAACCAAGACACAGTTCAGTCTGGGCAATTATTGCTAAATGACTAAAATACCCGTAAGATTTTCAGATATCTAAAATATTTCAAGTATTCTATATCTTCAGGTAACACTGTATATGTTATATAAATGCTCTTCTTTAAAGTCATAGAAATCTGTAATTGAAGGCCGGCGCCGCGGCTCACTAGGCTAATCCTCCACCTAGCGGCACCGGCACACCGGGTTCTAGTCCCGGTCGGGGCGCCGGATTCTGTCCCGGTTGCCCCTCTTCCAGGCCAGCTCTCTGCTGTGGCCAGGGAGTGCAGTGGAGGATGGCCCAGGTGCTTGGGCCCTGCACCCCATGGGAGACCAGGAAAAGCACCTGGCTCCTGGCTCCGGCCATCGGATCAGCGCGGTGCGCCGGCCGCAGCGCGCCGGCCGCGGCGGCCATTGGAGGGTGAACCAACGGCAAAGGAAGACCTTTCTCTCTGTCTCTCTCTCTCACTGTCCACTCTGCCTGTCAAAAAAAAAAAAAAAGAAATCTGTAATTGAGTAATTGTCTGACAATTACTCAGTTTACTCATCTGCAGAGTAAAGAAAAATAATAGCAGTAATCATGTCTAGACAACAATGAGATAACATACTTGGTAGATATACTAAAGTCTCAAGAAATGGTCATGTGACTCCTCCCTTTTCCCTCAAATATACAGATTTACTAACTGTTGCTACTGACAAATACAGAATAAGGTATATTAAATCTAACCTACTTGATTTTCTGAATTTTACTCCTTTATAAAGGTATAAGTACAGTCATACAGAGATTAGTACATAGGACATAAGCGGCCAAGATTGTGTGGGATATCTTAAATCACTGTGACTACTATTCTGAGTAAGATGGGGAGGCACTGGAGAGTTTTAAGCAAAGAAATGTCATCATCTAACTTATGCTTGAAAAGGGTTATGCAGGCTACTGTGGTGAAAGGAGACTGTAATAAGGCAAAAATGTTAACAGAGAAAACAGAGGCTAGTGAAACCTGACAAGTGAGAAAAGATGGTGGCTTTTCGAATAAGGCAGAAGTGATGCAGGTGGTCAGAAACAGACGCGATACAACATTTTGTGCCAAGAGTTTTTGTGGGTGCAGCACAGCAGGTTAAGCCGTGGCCTGCAGCATGGGCATCCCATATAGGTACCAGCTATGTCCTGGCTGCTCCACCTCTGATCCAGCTCCCTACTAACATGCCAGGAAAGTAGTGGATGATGGTCCAAATGCTTGGGCCCAGGCACCCACATGGGAGACCAGAAGAAGCTCCTGGCTCCTGGATTTCAGCCTGCCCCACCATAAATAGGAAGAAAAAACAGAGAATAACGGAAGGGCCATTTGCTCGATTGGTTAAACCTATGGGAGAAACAGAACTGCAGAGGAGACTAAGGAGTTCAGTTTGTAACACTTAAATTTGAAATATCCAAATAGAGAACAGCTGATTGCATGAGACTAGATTTCAAGAAGAGGGGTTTGAGGTCTGGGATAGAGATAAATTTTAAAGTTATCAGCCTCTAGATGCTATTTTAAACCATGAGACTAAGAGATCACCAAGGGAATGAGTATAGAGAAAGAAAAGGTCCAAGGACTGAATCTTGAAAGAATGTAACATTGAAGGACAGGAATATAAACAGGAATTACTAAAGAAGATGGAGAAGTAAGGAGACAATCAAGAGAGTACAATATCTCTTTATAAAAAAATTTTTTATTTATTTGAGAGGTAGAGTTACAGAGAGAGAGGGAGAGAAAGAAAGGTCTTCCAGCCACTGGTTCACTCCCCAGATGGCTGCAACAGCCAGAGCTGAGGTTATCCAAAGCCAGGAGCCAGGAGCCTCGAGCCTCCTCCAGGTCTCCCACACGGATTCAGGGGCCCAAGCACTTGGGCCATCTTCCACTGCTTTCCCAGGCCACAGCAGAGAGCTGGATTGGAAGAGGAGCAGCCGGGACTTGAGCAGGCACCCATATGGAATGCCAGCACTGCAGGAAGAGGCTTAGCCCACTAATGCCACAGCATCGGGCCCCAAAAGAGTACAGTATCTTGAAAGTCAAAATATTTCAAGGAAAGGGGCTTATGCCACTGATTGGTCAGATGAGAAATCAAACTAAAATATACGAAAAACATTCACAGAATTATTCAATATAGTACTATTTACTGGTGATGAAAATCAGAAACAATATAACTACCTCCCAATAAGAATTAAGTAAATAGTAAGAAATGCATTCAATGGAATATTATACAACTACTAAAATGTTATTAAAATTGCATAAACATGATCATGATATTCTATGCAAAAATGATATAATTAAAGATATAAGATCACAATCATACTATATATTTTTTAATTAGAAAGAAATAAACCAAAAACAAATTATAGTATAGGGGCTATGGAATTAATAATATTTTTCTCTTTACTTTTCAATTAAAAAAATGAACCATTCTGTAAAGAAAATCAGCTTGGGCCATCTATTATAATTATGTAACTTTATTCATAGACTACTATCTACAAAAGTGAAGACTGAAGATAGATTTAAAATGATAGAGAAGTCTTAATTTTAAATGAAACAAAGAACTGGAGGGTTTCAATTAATGATCAAACATTCATGTATTTCTTTACACAGCATTTGTATAGGTCACATTTTGCTGTAAATCATCTTTTACATTTGAAGATGTAGTTCTGATTATAATATATCAACATAAAAACAGGTTTCAAGATTACATACATACAGATATATGCATCATTAAGTATAGATACATCTATTGTACATGGTATAGTGATATATATATTGTAATATAGTATCATTTTAAAATGTTGGTATGGAAAGAAGTTTTAAAGAAAATCAAGGTATTGATCCTTACAGCCAGTTTTATGAATTTAAAAATTGTCTTTCTTATATTTTTCTAGTATTTCTGAAATGAATATATATTTTTCATAAATTGTTACTGTAAAATTTTCTTTTACAAAAAAGTTGTGAAAATAATTCAGAGGATTTCCCATCCTTCTGACATCTTTCAGTACTAGGAGGCATTTCTTAGAACTAAGAAACCAACGTTGACACATTATTATTAACTCCACATTTTATTCAGATTTTACTAGTTCTCTTCTACTATCTTTTGTATAATGCAGGACCCCACCTAGGATACCACAAAATATTTAGTCATCATGAATCTTTATGAGTTTCTTTGGACTGACAGTTTCTCAGACCTCCCATCTCTGACCACCTTGCTGCTTTGAAATGCACTGATTAGGTATTTTTTAGTAGACAACCCATTTTGAGACTGCTATTTTTCTCACAGGTAGACTGGGACTGTGAATTTCAGGGAGGTGAGGTATTAGCAACAGAACTTATCATCAAAGTTAATTTGATTACTTGGCCAAGACAGTGTCTGCCAGATTTCTGCACTATAAACTTACTTTTTTCACTATGTATAGTTTTGAAATAAGAAAAGTCAAAGTATTTAAAATGTTTCTAAGTTTCCATTTGATATCAGCTTTTAATGGATACTATATCCACATGATGGAAGATCAATTCTCTCTCCCTCTCTCTCTCTAAGTCTGCCTTTCAAATAAATAGTCTTTTATTTAAAAGATTTATTTACTTGAAAGTCAGAGTTACACAGAGAGAGGAGGAGAGGCAGACAGAGAGAAGTCTTCCATCCACTGGTTCATGCCCCAATTGGCCGAAACGGCCAGAGCTGTGCCAATCCGAAGCCACGAGCCAGGAGCCTCTTCTGGATTTCCTACAAGGGTGCAGGGGCCCAAGAACTTGGGCCATCTTCCACTGCTTTCCCAGGCCATAGCAGAGAGCAGGATTGGAAGTGGAGCAGTCAGGTCTTGAACCAGTGCCCATATGGGATGCCAGCACTGCAGGCAGCAGTTTTACCCACTATGCCATAGCACCAGGCCCAATAAATAAATCTTTAAAAAAAAAAAAAAAAAAAAAAAAACAGAAGAAGAAGCCGGCACTGTGGCTTGGTCTAGCCCTAGCTGTTACAAGCATCTGAGGAATACATTAGTAGATGAAAAATATTTCCCTATTTCTTTCTTTCTCTAGCTCTTCCCCCCATTCCTCTGTCATTCTGTTTTCAAATAAATTAATTAATCTTGTTTTAAAATTCAAAAATAAAAAAATCACAAGTGTTGGTGATGATACGAAAAAATGATAGCTGCCAGCACTGTGGTACA
The DNA here is from genome assembly GCF_964237555.1 of Oryctolagus cuniculus. NCBI lineage: Eukaryota > Metazoa > Chordata > Mammalia > Lagomorpha > Leporidae > Oryctolagus > Oryctolagus cuniculus. Next base: position 37,602,192 of record NC_091434.1, read on the forward strand.
GCAGATTATGCTGCTCCTTGCAACACAAGCACCCCATACTGATTTCCCACTACTCTACTTCTTCTTTTTTTTTTTTTTTATTTAATGAATATAAATTTCCAAAGTACAGCTTATGGATTACAATAGCTCCCCCCCCCATAACTTCCCTCCCACCCACAACACTCCCCTCTCCCACTCCCTCTCCCCTTCCATTCACATCAAGATTAATTTTCAATTATCTTTATATACAGAAGATCAATTTAACATATATTAAGTAAAGATTTCAACAGTTTGCACCCACACAGAAACACAAAGTGAGTACTAGTTATAGCATTAATTAAACACCTAAGAGTAATTGTGTATTAGGCCGGCGCCGCAGCTCACTAGGCTAATCCTCCACCTAGCGGCGTCGGCACACCGGGTTCTAGTCCCGGTCGGGGCGCCGGATTCTTTCCCGGTTGCCCCTCTTCCAGGCCAGCTCTCTGCTGTGGCCAGGGAGTGCACTGGAGGATGGCCCAAGTGCTTGGGCCCTGCACCCCATGGGAGACCAGGAAAAGCACCTGGCTCCTGCCTTAGGATCAGCGTGGTGCGCCGGCCGCAGTGCGCCAGCCGTGGCGGCCACTGGAGGGTGAACCAACGGCAAAAGGAAGACCTTTCTCTCTGTCTCTCTCTCTTACTATCCACTCTGCCTGTCAAAAAAAAAAAAAAAAGAGTAATTGTGTAATAATTACAGAGTTCAACCAATAGATTTAAGTAGAACATAAAAAAATACTAAAAGGGTAAAGTATTAATCTTTTTTTTCTTTTTCCTTTTTTTTGTTTGTTATATAGTTATTTTTTTTTTATTTAATAAATGTGAATTTACAAAGTGCAACTTTTGTACCACTACGCTACTTCTAATCCAGCATCCTGCTAACGTGCCTGGGAAGACAGCCGAAAGATGGCCCAAGTATTTGGCCCCCTGCCACCATGTGGGAGACCAATATAGAGTTCCTGGCTCCTGGCTCCTGGGCTGCGGCCTAGCCCCGTTTTGGCTGTTGCATCCATTTGAGGAATGAATCAGCACAGCCTTTAAATAAACTAATTAAATCTAAAAAAAAAAAAAAAAGAAATTTGAACCCCCATATAAGAATATGAAATGATGCAGTTACTATATACAACATTTTGGCAGTTCCTCAACATGATAAACATTTAATTATCATATGCTCTAATAATTATATTCCTAATATATAACCAAAGGAATAGAAAGCAGTAATTCAGATAGATACTTGTATGTAAGTGTTCACTACAACACCATTCACAATAGTCAGAAAGTGTTAACAATTCAAGGGTCCATCAACAGATGAACAGATAAACAAAATATGCTATATAGACATAATGGAATAGTATTTAGCCTTAAAAAGTACTTAAGTTCTGATATATGCTACAACATGGATGAACCCTGAAAACATTATGCTAAGCAAAATGACAGTCAACCACAAAGACACATATAATTCTACTTCAGGAGATATTCAGTGGAGGCAAGCATGAAGTCAGAGAGCAGATCATAGGTCACCAATGTCCAGGAGAAAGAGGGAATGGGGAGTCACTGCTTAATGGTCACACCGTTTCCCTATGGGGGTGACAGAAAGGTTTCAGTGATGGGTGCACCACACTGTGAATGGAACTAGTGCCACTGAATTGAACACTTCAAAATATTTAAAATGGCAAAGCTTCATATAGATATTTTATCTCAATTTATGAAAGATAATAATATACCCAAAACACTGAATTGTACACTTTGAATGAGTGAACTGTATGATATATGAATTATTTCAATAAAGTTTTTTTTTTTTTTTTTTGACAGGCAGAGTGGACAGTGAGAGAGAGAGACAGAGAGAAAGGTCTTCCTTTTGCCGTTGGTTCACCCTCCAGTGGCTGCCGCGCCTGGCAGCAGCGCCGGCACACCGCGCTGATCCGATGGCAGGAGCCAGGAGCCAGGTGCTTTTCCTGGTCTCCCATGGGGTGCAGGGCCCAAGCACTTGGGCCATCCTCCACTGCACTCCCTGGCCACAGCAGAGAGCTGGCCTGGAAGAGGGGCAACCGGGACAGAATCCGGCGCCCCGACCGGGACTAGAACCCGGTGTGCCGGCGCCGCTAGGCAGAGGATTAGGCTAGTGAGCCGCGGCGCCGGCCTTAAAGTTGTTTTTTTAAAGAAAACTTTACTGAAGTTAAAATGTCATTAATTAGGCCGGCGCCGCGGCTCACTAGGCTAATCCTCCACCTAGCGGCGTCGGCACCCCGGGTTCTAGTCCCGGTCGGGGCGCCGGATTCTGTCCCGGTTGCCCCTCTTCCAGGCCAGCTCTCTGCTGTGGCCAGGGAGTGCAGTGGAGGATGGCCCAAGTGCTTGGACCCTGCACCCCATGGGAGACCAGGATAAGTACCTGGCTCCTGCCATCAGATCAGCGCGGTGCGCCGGCCGCAGCGCACCGGCCGCGGCGGCCATTGGAGGGTGAACCAACGGCAAAGGAAGACCTTTCTCTCTGTCTCTCTCTCTCACTGTCCACTCAGCCTGTCAAAAAAAAAAAAAAGTCATTAATTAAATTCCACTGATTTAAAAAGTATGATAATTGGTCAAAGACTGAACTGAAATTGATCTTGGCATTATTAATCTTAAAATTGGAATGAGAGGGGCTGGCGCTGTGGCACAGTGGGTTACAGCCCCAGCCTGTACCATGAGCATCCGATATGGGCACCAGTTCAAGTTCCAGTTGCTCCTCTTCCCATCCAGCTCTCTGTTGTGGCCTGAGAAAGCAGTGCAAGATAGCCCAACTCCCTGGGCCCCTGAACCTGCCGTGGGAGACCTGGAAGAAACTCCTGGCTCCTGGCTTCAGATCAGCTCAGCTCTGGCTATTGTGGTCATTTGGGGAGTGAATCAGTGGAATGGAGGAACTCACTCACTCTCTGGTCTGAACTCTCTCTCTCTCTGGTCTATCCCTCTCTGTAACTCTTTCAAATAAATAAAATAATTCTTTAAAAAATTAAAGATAAAATTTAAAAAATCAGAATGAGTGATAATATTGTAGAGAAGTCCAACCTTAACTAGACCTCTAATTATAATAAGTCCATTTTTGGAGCCAGCACTGTGACATAGTGGGGTAAAGCTGCCGCCTGCAGTGCCAGCATCTCATATGGGCGGGTGCCAGTTCTAGACCCAGCTGCTCCACTTCCAATCCAGCTCTCTGCTATGGCCTGGGAAACCAGAGGAAGATGGCCCAAGGCCTAGGCCCCCTGTAGGAAATCCAGAAGAGGCTCCTGGCTCCAGATCGGCGCAGCTACAGCCCAGTCATGGCCATCTGGGGAGTAAACCAGTGGATAGAAGACCTGTCTCTCCCTCCCTCTCTCTCTCCCTCTTTCTCTGCCTCTGCCTCTCTGTAACTCTGCCTTTCAAATAAAATAAATAAATTTTAAAAAAAGTCCACTTTTAAGTTGCCAATTCTAAAATTCTAGGGTTTCAACTATTTTAAAAACACCATTTATATTTGGTTGACATTATTACTATATTTTCATTAAAGCATAAACCTAAAGAGCCTTTCTTTATATTTTTGTTCTGGCAATTCAATATAATCAAGATAAAAACATACTTGGAAAAAAATTACACTTCTTTCAAAATAGCACTTTTTCAATTTCAGAATGCCAAATAGTTTTCACAACCTCAGCTAATTTCAAAGTACTAACCGAGTATAGCATTCAAAGAGCTATATATATTTACTAGCACCTAAGCATATCATTGGCTTTTCTCATATCACAAGCAGAAATACTATTTGAGTACAAGTACTTAAATATCATCCAGGCCAATCCCCTCACTTTACAAATAAGGATACTGAGACCAAAACAGATGATTTGACCAAAGTAAACAGCTAACAGTAACACTGAACAGGAATTCAGATTATCTAGCTTCCAATCCTGGTTGCCTATCTGATTTAGTATCTACCTTCAGGGATAATTTCCTGGAAAGGAGTAGCAATAAAAGAAAATCAACAAATGAGAATAATAACAATAACAAAAGTGTATTCAAGATGATCTAAAGCGAAAGCTAAAATATTTAGGGAGAAGAGGAATGGAGGAATTCAAAACCAGGGAAATCTGAAGTCACTAAAGTCAGAAAAGGAAAGCTTCAAAGAAAGAGCAACTACAACTGTCACATTCAGTAGAAAAGTCAAAGGAAAAAAGATTAAAAAGCGACTGGATTAGCAGTTAAAGGAAGTCACTGCTGACCTACTAAACACTTTGGTGTGAGGGGAGCAACCAAGGAAATCAAGATATGGAAGTCTGGGGGCCAGGGTTGTGTCACAAGCAGATAAAGCCGCTGCTGCCTGTGATGCCAGCCTCCCATATGGGTGCAGGTTCGTGTCCTGCCTGCTCACTTTCAATTCATCTCCCTGTTAATGGCCTGGGAAAAGCAGCAGAAGATGGCCCAAGTGTTTGGGGCCCTGCCACCCACATGGGAGACCTGGAGGAAGCTCCCGGCTCCTACCTGCAGCCTGGTTCAGTCTTGGCCACTGTGGCCATCTGGGGAATGAATGAATCAGCAGATAGAAGATCGATCGATCTCTCTCTCTCTCCCCGCCCCCAACTCTGACTTTCAAATAAATAGAGAATCTTAAAAAAAAAAAAAAAAAAAAAAGGAAGTTAAGAAGTATTTACTATTCTTTCAAGAAAGCTAAGAGGAAGAAACATTTGAAGGGAGGGTGGAGCAAGAAGACACATAGGAACATAGTCATTTTCCTTCGTGGCAGAATACCTACAAGAATTTTTTGTCCTGAGGTAGACAAAAGAAAGAAACAAAACAATGCTAAAAGCCTGCAAAATTCTCACCCTTGCTTCAAATATTATGAGACCTAGCTTCAGTGGGGGTAGGGGTGTAGAGGGAGGACAACCATTCTATTTATTATATGTATCACCCTACAAACACTTAAAAAGGAATCTAACACAAAAGAAGTACTAATGGGGGCCAGCAGTGTGGCACAGCAGGTAAAGCCACCACTTGCAATGCCGGCATCCCATGTGGGTGCTGGTTCATGTCCTGGCTGCTCCACTGCATATCCAACTCCCTGCTAATGGCCTGGGAAAAGCAGCAGCAGATTACCCAAGTGCTTGTGCCTCTGTCACCCACGTGGAAGACCCAGATGAAGTTCCTGGCTCCTGGCTTCAGCCTACTTCAGCCCTGGCCACTGTAGCTACTTGGGGAGTCAGTCAGTGGATAGAAGATCGTCCTCTGTCTGTCTCTCCCTTGTCTCTCAATCACTCTAACTTTCAAATAGATAAATAAGTCTTAAAAAAAAAAAAGACTAATAAATGTTTATAACTGGACACTTCAGTTCTCCTTCCGCATGTTATATATCTTCTTAATGTCCCCACTGCTTTTCCAGTTGCTTTCATGCATGTATATTTGAGTAGAAATTGTTTAAAATCTAAAATACTCTTGTCAAACACTTACTATATTAAGTGCAAAATAAAGAGCATACAACAAATATTATTGACTAATAGTTCTAGGCTAAATGTCCACATATTTGGATTCAATTGATCTAGAATGGTGCTCAAGAATGTACATGTACAATTCCGGGCTGGCATGGTGGCACAGCAGGTTGAGCCACAACCCTTGACATTGGTATCACATAAGAGTACTGGTTCAAGTCCTGGCTGCTGTGCTTCCGATCCAACACTCTGCTAATGAGCCTGGGAAAGTAATGGAAAATAGCCCAAGTGCTGGAGTCCCTGCCATCCACATGGGAGACTTGGATGGAGCTCCAGGCTCTGGCTTTGCCCTGACCCAGTCCCAGCCATTGCAATTATCTGGAGAGTGAACCAGCAGATGCAAAATCTCCCTCTCTCTGTCTCTCCCTCTCTGGTAACTCAGCCTTTTGAATAAATAAAAATTTAAAAAATGTACATTTCAAACATGATCTAGTCCAACCCCGTAGTTCAGAACTGAGAAAACTGTTAAGTAACCTCTTTGTCCAGAATCACATAGAATCCTGTGTCCTACTACTTAGGACAGTAGTCTTCTCATTATACAACTTACAGGGAAAGATTAAGTTACTAGTATGTCATTTAAGGCAGTAAGTAATCCTAGAATATTTCCAGGCTCCAACTCCTTTTTATCATTCATTTAGTAAGTATTTTTTAAACACCTATGTCCATTGGAATATAATACATTACAAAACAATTTAAGATATGAACCCTATCCTCTAGAAATTATCAGTTGAGAGGCGTAGGCAAATACATAAATACATTCAATAGTAAGACTATATATGAGTAGGGGCCAAATCAGTGGAATGGTCAATTATTAACTGACTTCACTCAGTGCCTTTCAAAGTTAGATTTTATCCATCAGAGATCAACACTCAACTTTTTTCTTTTTCACTGTTAAAATGTTGGTCTTTAGACATGTGCTTTGGGCTTGAGGTTAAGACACAATTTGGGACACCTATATCCAATTATCAGAGTGGGTTCAAGTCCTGGCTCCAGCTTCCTGCTAACATGCACCCTGGGAGGCAAGAGGCAATGACTCAAGTAGTTGGGTCCCTGCCACCCTCATGAGAGGCACATATTAAGTTTCCAGGTCCACCTTTGGACATTGTGGGTATTTGGGGAGTAAATCAGCAGCTGGGAGATTGCTTTCAATCTTTCCCTTTCAAATAATAATGAAATAAAATGCATAATTAAAAAATTGTTTGGGGCCACCGTTGTAGCATAGCAGGTTCAGCTGCCACCTGCAATGTTGGCATCCTATGTGCCCGAGTCCCAGCTGTTCTGCTTCTGATACAACTCCCTGGTAAAAGCTTGGGAAAGCAGTAGAGGATGCAGCAAGTGGTTGGGTCCCTGCATCCACCTGGGAAACCAGAAGGGGCTTGGGGCTCCTGGCTCCTGGCTTCAGCCTGGCCCAGCCCTGATTGTTGCAGCCATTTAAGGAGTGAACCAGCTGATAGAAGATCTCTCTGTCTCTCCCTCTCTACAACTCTGCCTTTCAAATAAATAAATGAATAAAAATTGCTTGAAAGCTTATCTTTAATGAAAGAAAGGTGTTCTGTATGGAATAGGCATCTCTCTCTCTCTCTTTCTCTCTCTCTCCCTCTCTCTCTCTCTCTCCATGTTTTATACACACACCAATGCCACATCCCACATGCCAGAATAGCTTTTACAGACACCAGACGCAAAGGCCTAAGTAAGAGCTTGGTCTCCATTCAAATGGTAACAGAACCTCACTCTTGGACCATCTTCCTGACCCTAGGAGGGAGAATGAGGATTTCAAGTCTTCATTCCTGTGCAATTGAATTACATGTCCACATATTATATTAGCCTCATTATGGCAAAGTATGCTACCATACCTCTGGTCTTTGGGCTTGGCCACATGACTTGGTCAGCTAATAGGACATTGAAAGTGCAGAGCACAGAAATGTGCTGGTGGGTTGGGTTTGCTCTCTTGTACTTTTGTCACTGCCATGACATAGCTTCTACCAGACATGTTAACCCTCCCTCCAGCCTGGGCTCCGAAGGAGACACATGGAGCTGAACAAATGCTATTGTTGCATGCTACTAGAATTTTATGGTTGCCAACCTTTAAGGTTTATTTATTCTGAAAGTCAGAGTTACAGAGAGAGGGGGAGAGACAAAGATCTTCCAACCACTGGTTTACTCCCCAGATGGCCACAATGGCCAGAGAGCTGGGCCAGGCCAAAACCAGGAACCAGGAGCTTCATCGGTTGTCTCACACATGGATAACAGGGGCCCAAACACTTGGGCCACCTTCCACTGCCTTTCCCAGACCATCAGCAGAGAGCTGGATCAGAAATAGAGCAGCTGGGACATGAACAGGCACCCATATGGGACGCCGGCATAGAAGGCAGCGGTTTTACCTACTACGCCACAATACCAGTCCTCAGATGCCAACTTCTTTTTTTTTTTTTTTTTTTTTTTTAAACTTTTATTTAATGCATATAAATTTCCAAAGTACGACTTATGGATTACAATGGCTTTCCCCCCATACCGTCCCTCCCACCCACAACCCTCCCCTTTCCCACTCCCTCTCCCCTTCCATTCACATCAAGATTCATTTTCGATTATCTTAATATACAGAAGATCAGCTTAGTATACATTAAGTATGGATTTCAACAGTTTGCTCCCACACAGAAACATAAAGTGAAAAATAATAGATGATTTTTTTAAATGATGATGAAATCAGAGCAGACCTATTGTCATGTTTAATCCCAGTGAGAGTCAAGTTGGGAATTGATAATTTCTTTCTTTCTTTTTTTTTTTTTTTTTTTTTTTTTTTTTACACAGAGGATCAGTTTAGTATGCATTAAGTAAGGATTTCAACAGTTTGCACCCCCATAGAAACACAAAGTGAAATATATTGTTTGAGTACTCGTTATAGCATTAAATCTCAATGTACAGCACATTAAGGACAGAGATCCTACATGAGGAGTAAGTGCACAGTGACTCCTGTTGTTGACTTTACCAATTGACACTCCTGTCTATGGCATCAGTAATCTCCCTATGCTCCAGTCATGAGTTTCCAAGGCTATGGAAGCCCTTGTTTAGACAAGGTCATAGTCAAAGTGGAGGTTCTCTCCTCCCTTCAGAGAAAGGTACCTCCTTCTTTGATGGCCTGTTCTTTCCACTGGGATCTCACTTGCAGAGATCTTTTGCCAGAGTGTCTTGGCTTTCCATGCCTGAAATACTCTCATGAGCTTTTCAGCCAGCTCCGAATGCCTTTAGGGCTGATTCTGAGGCCAGAGTGCTATTTAGGACATCTGCCATTCTATGAGTCTGCTGAGTATCTCACTTCCCATGTTGGATCACTCTCCCCTTTATTTACTCCATCAGTTAGCGTTAGCAGGTACTAGACTTGTCTATGTGCTCCCTTTGACTCCCAGTCCCTTCACCATGACCAACTGTGAACTGAAACTGATCACCTGGAACAGTGAGATGGCATTGGTACATGCCACCTCGATGGGATTGAATTGGAATCCCCTGGTATGCTTCCAACTCCACCACTTGGGGCAAGTCAGCCTGAGCATGTCCCAAATTATACATCTCTTCCCTCTCCCATTCCCACCACCATGTTCAACAGGGATCACATTTCAGTTAATTTTCAACACTTAAGAATAACTGTGCATCAATTACAGATCTAAACCAGTCATATTAAGTAGAACAGATAAAAAAAGTAGTAGTTTTTTTATCTGTTCTACTTAATATGACAGATGCCAACTTCTAATGCAGCAAAAGGTGACTGAATCACCACATTCGAGGAACCCAATTAGGACTGATGATACACAGTAATGGTTTTCGGGGCCATTACTGTGGCATAGTAGGTTAAGCCTCTTCCTGTGGCTCCAGCATCCCATATGGAGGCCAATTTGAGTCCTAGCTGTTGCTCTACTCCCAATCCAGCTACCTGCTGATGGCCTGCGAAAGCAATGGAGGGATGGCTCAAGTGTTGGGCCCCTGAACCCATGTGGTCTCCCAAAAGAAGCTCCTGGCTCCTGGCTTCAGAATGGCCCAGCTCTGCCACTGCAGCCATTTGGGGATGAACCAGAGGATAGAAGACGCCTCTCTCTGTCTCTCCCTCTATCTGTGGTCTGCCTTTCGAATAAATAAATAAATCTTTTTTAAAAAAGTAGTGGTTTTCAATCTTGCTGAGACTCAAGGTTTTTTTGTTTTGTTTTGTTTTTAAGATTTATTTATTTGAAAGGCAGAGTTACAGAGAAGCAGAGGCAGGGGCAGATGCAGAGAGAGAGGTCTTCCATCTACTGGTTCACTCCCCAGACGGCCGCAACAGCCAGAACTGCGCTGATCTGAAGCCAGGAGCCAGGAGCTTCTTCCAGGTCTCCCACAGCGGGTGCAGGGGCCCAAGGACTTGGGCCATCTTTCACTGCTTTCCCAGGCCATAGCAGAGAGCTGGATTGGAAATAGAGCAGCTGGGTCTTGAACTGGTGCCGATATGGGACGCTGGCACTGCAGGAAGCAGAGTGGGTAAAGCCACCCCGAAACTAAGTTTTAAATTAAAAATACATATATAGGAAAGATCCATTCAGTACATCTCAACTGTAGTCAAACATAAGCATTTTATCAAGAACCTCAGATAATTGTGTTGCAATGCCCACACTTTAATACTAAAGTGAAGATGACTAAACTTCTAGTTATTCAACAACACTCACTAACTGCTCAACAACACTAATAGATGAATCTCACTTTATAGATAATGAATGTGCTCCTAAAGATATATGTAAAACTGAAATCCCATCAAGTGAATTATTTCAAATGCATTACAGAAGCTGAAGTTTAAATAACATTTGTGTTGTACTCTTTTATTAAAATTAAGAGTTCATGTATAAATCAAGCAAGCACATCTCATTTTGCATATCAACTGTCCTTAGAATGGAGGAGTCCAAGGGCTAGATAGAGTTAATTAGAAAGAGGGATTCAAAAGACATGATTTATCCCTGACTCCAAAGATGGATGTGCAATCAGTCAGTCTTCCAGTACTGTTTTTCTTGTTCAGTTGCACAATTTGCACCTGTCTGGTCATATCACTCCATCTATGAATCGTAATTCTACACAAGTCCTCTCTAGTCACCTAGCACCTAACGAAACTGCACTAGCCACTCCAACATTAAGCAAAGTTTTACACATTCAGAACCATGATATTTGCATAACAAGTGCTGTACCACTATCCACTAAGTATCCCTGCTTCTTTCAAAGGCTGATCTGCTAACTCATGTTCCCAGTTCAAGTGAAGTTGCTGCTGCCTCTACTGCTGTTGTCACCATTAATGTGGTAGATAAGGGTACAGACTAAAATCCTATCTCCAAAATTTACCCTGTGGTTATTTAAGTTCTCCATACTTAACCCTCCCTCTTCGTTAAATAAGAACCTACAGTCCAGAATTGTCATATGATGAAGTGAGAAAATATATGGAAAGCTATCCAAATATTCTATTGGTGGTGCACAGCTTACATCAAATAAATACCAGCTATTATTATTGTTATAACTCTGAAATACAACTTCACAAATTTTGTCATCTGGTGCTAAATAATACTAAATAAACAAGATTAAAATCATTGTTAAGCAATGATTTTTTTCATCTATCCCTTTTAAGAGACATTATTCTAAGGATATTTTACTTATCAAGCAAAAATCATTTATTCAAAAATCATTAGTTTTTTTTCCTCTTACCAGTTCTGATCACAAAATGATGAGCATGTCATTTTATTATAATTGGAAATATACATTCTAAAAAGGTATACATTCTAAAACAAAGAACAAAAACATTCTGAGATTTCTGCTAAGAAATGACTGCTTAAGCGTAAGGAAGGCCTTTTTTTATTTGTTATATTTTACAGGAACTACATGGCTATGGCTAGAAAATTTTAAGAGTTAATATAATACAAACTTCAAGGAAAAAACATGTTTTTGTTCCAAAAGGAATTGCAATGACTAATGCTAAAATACCTGTTTCAAAATACATTTCAATTCAAAAGTTCAAATTACTTTAACACAATTAAATATTTATCCTTAAAATAGTAGGTATTAATCAACAAGACAATAATACCAAAAGCTCAAAAGAAAAACCTCTGATTTTTTTTTTAGTATTTTCCCAGTTCAGACTTTCAAATTTAAATAAGTAAATTCTGTGTTTAACACAGCAATGAGAAACTCACTGAATCTGAAAATTACACACTTACAAAAAGAAAAAAGCATTGAGAAGCCATCATTTTGCCCTTTCCTTGTTTTTAAATGTATACTCCATTTGGCCACCCTAAACCACATTTAAGAATTATATGGACAATTCAGCCCCAAAAATTTCTAAAAACAAATCACCAAAGACTCCTTAAAGAATAATTGCAAATGGATTATGAGGTTTTGTCTAAAGTGCCTGGGGAACTAGTGAGATAACATCCAGAGGAAAGGATGACTACCACTTCCCTTCACGATTAAGCACAATGTCAAAGAACTTTTAAGTGTCAAATCTCCTAGAAGTCCGGCGTCAGGTCAAAGTTGTCTCAATGACAGGAAAGCCAACAGTTGCCAGATGACTAACAGAAAAGTTACCAAAATACTTCTATGCCCAACGATAATTCCAAAAGCATATAAAATACGAGTGTCCAGACGGATGTGATTATTAAAATACTTGGCAACAAAATAATATTAGTGATAATAATAAACAGCGTTATACAATCTATCAAGAGCCTCAGTTCTGGCGTCCTTAACATTGGCTCCATGCATTCGGTAACATTTTTGAAAAATGAAAGTAACACGGATTCCCAAAAAGTGATCTACCTCCAAAACTAAGGGTCAAGAGTGGGTTATCTGAGTTGATGTTCCTTTTACTGTAAGCCAAATCCGCTCCTTTGTGTTAAAAGAAAAAAAAAAAAAACTACAAGCTCTGTTTCCAAAGATCTCATAACAGACACCGTTCACTGCTGATTAAAACATTATTTTTAATTCTTGCATTACCTCACAGCTAAAAATGTCAAGATACCACACCCAATATGTCCTTTTTTTTCCCCACGGAGGGCGGGGGGGGGGGGAGTGCAGTATGGGAGTGGGGTGTAAACCACACCGAAACCCCCAAGGCGATTTCCCCCGCAGGAGCGAGGAAGGCGCGCAGGTAGCCGGGGGCAGCACCCGCCCGCAGCGACCCGAGGGGACGCGCCGCGAAGGGCGAGCGCAGGCCTCGGCCTCTGCGGGCTCCCTCCCTCGCCGCCCGCACGGGAAGTGGCCGGGACGCGCCAGGGGGGCTACTCACCGGCCGCGGTGCTGACCAGCAGGACGGCCCCCAGCAGCCAGGGCACCCGCCGGGGCCGCCGCACCGAGGAAGTCATCCCGGGGCCAGGCGAGCAGCAGGAGGGCAAAGGAAGACAATCGGGGAAAGTGAAGACGGCCGGGGGGCTCGTCTGGTCTCGCGTCGGACTTATCCTGCCCCTATTACAATGCAGTCTGAAAGGACAAATGGCAGGGGAGAGGACGGAGTGGCAGAGCTTTCATTCCGCGGCAGAAATTCCCTTCATTTCGCTCCCTGGCGGCTGGGGGGGTTCACTTGCCGAGGACTGGGTGCGTGCGCTCCCCAAACCGAAGGCATGTCCGTGGGGGTGGGGGACAGACGCAGGGAGCCGAGAAGAAACCCCCGCAGTTATTTCCCTCGTAGTTTCACGATATCAAAAAAATAGCCGGGTCTGGGAGAAAACATATCCAGGGTGCCGCGGGGTGCAGCGCGGGGAGTCGAGGGGGGCGCCGCGGATCAGAACGCGTTCCCGACGGCCGCGAAGGGCGAAGCGCGGCGGGCGGCGGCGCCCGGCGGCCCAAGTCGCATCGCCCGCGGCTCCAGGAGGGCAGGGTTCCCGGTAAAGTTTCGCTTCGCTGCCTCCTTCACTCCGATCTCCACAACAAATCCTCTTCCTCCACTGGATGGGAAAAGGTGCCTGCCTCCATGGACAAGCCCACAGGCTTCACGGAACAATCGTGCGAGGGTCGGGCAGGCCCGGCCGAGGGGCGGCGGGGAGCGGGGGAGGGAAGGGCAGGGCAGGGGTGGGCAGGCTGGGCCCGGGCGCCCCGAGACGGCTGGCGGAGGGGAGGGTGCGGGAGGCTGCCCCTTCCAGCCTTCCTGCGTGCGCGCCTCTCCTTCTCGCTCTTTTATTCCGGCCGCTCGGTCTTGCCTGAGGTAAATTCCACCATGAAAGCCTCGTCTTCGCCCGTCAATGGCTCCTGCGAGCGAATCACAACCCCCCGAGGAAGCCGCCGCCGCCGCCACCACCGCCGCCGCCGCCGCCGCCGCCTCGTTCTCCCGCAGCTCTGGGCTCCGGGAGGCGCTCGGGCGTCGCGGGCCGAGGGCGGGGGGCGGCGGGAGGGCGGATGTAGGTGGCCGGGGTGGGGGGTGAGCAGCGAGGCCGGCGAGACACCCGTTGCACCCCTCCCGGGAAGCACTTCCAGCGGCTCCGCGCAGACCAGACACAAAGGGGGGAGTCGCCGCAGCTGCCAGTCTGCGGCGCTCCCGGTCACCGGAGTCGCCCCGCCTCCGCCGCCGCCGCCGTCGCCGCCTTCGCCTCCGCCTCCGCCTCCGCCTCCGCCTCCGCCTCCGTCTCCGTCTCTTCCCGGCCCTGTCTGTCTCTGGCCTGTGGTGCAGCGCGGGCGGCGGCGCGACGAAGCCCACACTGCGCGTGCGCGCTCGCCGCCCCGCCCGGCCCCGCCCCGCGCCCGGGGCTGGCGGAGGACTCGGAGGCCCTCGCGCGGCGCGTCTCTGCCGTCCGCCGCCGAGCGCAGGGTGGGGCTGGCAAGCCGGTGGGCCGCAGTGGCCTTTGCCCCTCACACACGCGCACACACGTACACACATCGCGTCCATACGTGGATGGCTTGGGATTTGTATGTACGTTTAGGAGAGGGCGGCCGCATCTTTTGTCCCAGCGTTTGGCAAACTCTTGCGAGCCCCGTGATTTAGTCCAGCTGAGGCGTCTCCCCAAGACCCCCCCTGGAGGAAAGCTTGGCAGAAACGACCCCCGTTTTCTGGGGCTGGAGCTTCCCCCTCTCCCTCTCCGTGGCCCAAAGCGTCCGGTTGGACCCGTCGTTCCCACAACCGGAGACCTTGGGCTCCCCTCACTGACTCAAACAAAAGCCGGAATTGGAAAGACCACCCTTAAACTGATGTTTGCTCTGAAGGGCGTCCTGCTGCCTCGAGCAGCGGACCCTTAGCCCCTCTCAGCGGACTGGGGATCCTGCACCTTGGCAAGGAAGCGGAGCCAGAGAGAAAACCCCTTTAAAACGACACGAGCGGCCCTGCCGTGCGTGCACGTCTGTGTGTGCGGCGCGGCTCCCACTCCTTCTCCGAGGGCCTTTATTCACAAAGGTTGGGGCCTTAGGAGCCTTTTAGGGCTTGAGAAAGGGAAATGACGGGAGGGAGTTGCTCCCTCGGCAGAGGGTGGGATCGGGTCTTCACACCCCCCAAAATTGAGACGGTGCTTTTGCCACCGTAGCTTTCTAGGATCTGTTTAGTCCGTTTTTTCCATTTGCAAGTCTTGGTTTGTATCCAAGCAACCAGGATAGGGGAGGGGGTTCCTCCCGCCGCCCTGCGGGATCAGCCGACTTGGGTGGGATTTTGCTGGGGGAAAGGGGAGAAGGTGACGTTCGTGGCGCCATGATCGGAAGTCTGGGTTTAATTCTTAACTGCGAGGTGGAAAATTTGCGTGGGAGGGCGATCTCAAGAGGTGAAGCCTTCCTTCTCCCAGTAGGCAGAGGGTTATTCTGAAGGCTGCTTTTGCTGGTCTTTCATTGTGGCTAGGGGCAATTCTAAAGATACATTCATAAATGCACTCCTAAAGCCATACTCTTTGCTTGCTTGTTCAAGTCCCCTTTTATCTCTTTATCCGACCTTGATGTAAATAAATCTTCACATTCCTTAGGCTGGTTTCTGTTATCATACTAAATATCTTCTATAATTAGGGGTTGTGGTAATACCAGCCCAGGATTCTAAGACTCTTTTGAGTTGAAATATTTTTCTACTGTTTACCCTCAGGCAGAGCGAAATTTTTTCTGTATAGTAAAATCCTTTTTTAAAAAACAGGAGCATATGCTTTGATGCATTGGCTTCATTACTACATTTTGTTTTGCCTATAAGACCTAAATTAACAAACTGGAATTGTTCTATTATTTGACTTTAAAGGAGATCTAGCACTCAGACAAATAGGCTGTATGTTGCCAGTACACAAATTAATTGGTGATATACTGTTTTTCTTTCCCAAATTGGGAATCAAATACTTGATTATTGAATTTTTATTTCCATAAAAATTTCCTTAGAAACACTGAGTACGGGTGTGTGTTATAAATAAGTTATATAGACAAGAGGAAAAAGTCTTAGACAATATGTAAGACACGTGACATTGACTTGCTAGGAATAAACAACTAGATGCACAGCCCTTTTCCTTTTTTTGTTGTCCTTGTAATGTCTTAGTTGGGACATCATTGTCCACTCACAGTGAGAAAGAATATCAAAGAAGAATTAGAACTTGGCAATGATTTAAACACCACACAAGACAGTCCAATACAAGTTATGCTCACATGAAAACAAAGGGTTGGTAGGGCAGGTGAGGTCTGGCATCTCTACTGCTCAGAATGGGTTAAATTGCTAATAACATCCCCCAAATAGCAGCTTATTGCAATGAAAATTTATTTCCCACATGTCACAATGCTTGATGGTTACCAGGGGGTCTAGCACCAGCAGGGTTCATCAGGAAACTGACCCTGGAACTCTTGAGATTTTCCTGCAAGAGGTTATTGGTAACACCTTCAATCTACCTCAGAGGGAACTGCCTGAGGCAAGATGGGCAGAGGGAATAAACCCCAGTGCAAATGGGGCTTCAGCCAATCCTGCAGGGAGTGCTGGAGCTGGGTGCCCTTCAGCATTGTCCTGCATTGAGGCAGGGAGCCAGGACTGTTTAACCACACATCAACCTGTTCCTGGATGTGAACTGCACCTAGGGAAGGGAAGATGCGCTTGGGAAAGATGATTCTTTTTAGCCAGAGGTAACACCCCAGAGATGGACTCATCAGAGAATTGTCAACTACCGATATTACCATCAGTTGGGAGAAAGAATGTGTTTGATCTCAAGGGTGGATCTGGGGAGCTCAGAAAAACTCCATGGCATGGTCTCTTACAGTCACAGAGGCCCTTAGGTTAGTGGAGGCTTGACAGACACATGCTTTCAAGATTGCCCTGGGGCAGGCATTTGGCCTAATGTTAAGACATGGCTTGGAAGGCCAGCATCCCATCCTGGAATGCCTGGTTTTGAGTCCCAGCTATGCTTCCCAGTCCAGCTGCCTGCTCATGTGTACCCTGGAAGGCAGCAGATCATGGCTGAAGTACTTGGGTCCCTACTGCCCACATGGGAGATGAGGTTGAGTTCCCAGCTCCTGACTTTGGCCTGCCACGCTCCAGCTGTCTCTTTCTCACTGCGTTTCAAATAAACGAAAAATAAATAATTTTAAAGGACAGTCTAGTGGGGATCATAAAATCTTCTTGCTAGTGTTGCAGTGTCTTGCTGTAGCCATTGAAAAATTTCCATCTAGAAGCAATGTGCTTTACATTCGCTTGTATTTCATTGACCAACAAAATCACATAGCCAAACCCATCTTTTTTTAAAAAAAAGATTTATTTATTTATTTAAACGTCAGAGTTACACATAGAGAGAAGGAGAGGTAGAGAGAGAAAGAGAGGTCTTCCATCTGCTGGTTCACTCTCCAATTGGCTGCAATGGCCGGAGCTGCACCCATCCGAAGCCAGGAGCCAGGAGCTTCTTCCAGGTCTTCCATGCTGGTACAGGGGCCCAAGGACTTGGGCCATCTTCTACTGCTTTCCCAAGCTATAGCAGAGAGCTGGATGGGAAATGGAGCAGCTGGGACTCAAACTGGTGCCCATATAGGATGCTGGCGCTGCAGGTGGCAGTTTTACCCGCTACACCACAGTGCTGGCCCCACAAACCCACCTTTAAAAGAGCAGGATATATCCTATCCTGCTACTAGAAAGAGAATCTGAAGGGTAAAATAGCCCCAGTATTCTAACTGCCAAAAGCCCAAGAGTAGAAGGGTCTTCTAACATATGGGAAAAAATTTGGAATAAGGAACCAGGGGACAAGGGGGAGCAACACAGAAATCCATGTGGAAAGAGCAACTGCATCTGAAAGACTAATAGATCTTCACTATTTGCAAGGATATTTCAATAAGTTTGTGGAAGGGACCAGCATTGTGGCGTAGAAAGTAAAGCTGCCATCTTCCATGCCAGCATCCCATATGGGTGCTGTGTTCATGTCCTGGCTGCTCCACTTTGATCTGGCTCCCTGCTAATGGTCTGGGAAAAGCAGAAGAGGATGGCCCAAAGGCTTGGGCTCCTGCCACAGACGTGGGAGGATGAAGCTCATCGCTCCTGGCTTCAGACTGGCCCATTCCTGGCCACTGTGGCCATCTGGGGAGTAAACCATCAGATGGAAGATCTGTCTCTCCTTCTCTTTCTGTAACTCTGACTTTCAAATAAATAAATAAATCTTGTTTTAGAAGTCTGTGGAAATGGAATTAAAAGTTCATTTGGGTGAAAAAATGCAGAAAATGCAGACTTTGCATAGTTTTTTCATAATATGCATTTTCTGTGAACTTTCTGAAGACTCCATATGCATGGATTTCAATTTTTTTGGATCAAAATAAACTTATCTTCTAATTCCATCTCCCTGTGAACTTTCTTAAGTACTATGACTTTTCATGAACCATATCTTTTCTTTGAGTTGGAGGACCAACAAAAAGCAAAGCAAGTCCCTGGTTGTTGGTTTTTGGTGTTTTGTTTTGTTTTTTGACAGACGGACTGGACAGTGAGAGAGAGAGACAGAGAGAAAGGTCTTCCTTTTGCCGTTGGTTCACCCTCCAATGGCCGCCGCACCGCGCTGATCCGAAGGCAGGAGCCAGGTGCTTCTCCTGGTCTCCCATGGGGTGCAGGGCCCAAGCACTTGAGCCATCCTCCACTGCACTCCCTGGCCACAGCAGAGAGCTGGCCTGGAAGAGGGGCAACCGGGACAGAATCCGGCGCCCCAACCAGGACTAGAACCCGGTGTGCCAGCACTGCAAGGCGGAGGATTAGCCTAGTGAGCCGCGGCGCCGGCAGTCCCTGGCTTGAAGAAGAGACAGGGGATGGTATACAGATTATTGAACAAGAATTAGAATAAAGATGTCAAGTGTTGTGGCACGGTGGGTTAAGCCTTTGAGTGCAACTCTAACATCCCATATTAGAATGCTAGCGTCCCAGATGCTCCATGTCCAATCCAGCTTCCTGCTAAGGCACCTGGGAAGCAGCAGACAATGGCTCAAGTACTTGAGTTGCTGCCACTCACATGGAAGACTCCATGAAATTCCTGATTCCGGCCTTTTGACCTGGCACAACCCTGGCTGTTGTGGGTTTTTGGGTGGCCAACCAGTAGATAGAAGATCTCTTTCTATCTCTCATTTTCTCTTGCTGCCACTCTCCCTTTCAAATAAATAAATAAATCTTTTAAAAATAAATAAAAAGAAAAAGAATTAAGCAGGAATTTAAAGAAACACAGTGTGTGGAGTGGGCTTTTGGTCTAGTGGTTAAGATGCTGGCACCCCATGTCAAAGTGCCTGGGTTTGATTCCCAGACTCAGCTCCCAATTCCAGCTTCCCACCAACACAGAGCCTCAGAGGCAAACAGATGATATCTCAAGTAGTTGGGTCCCTGCCACCTGCCTGGGAGACCTGGATTGAGTTCTCAACTCACAGCTTTGGCCTGGCACAGCCCTAGTCATGGGCATTAGGGCATGAAACAGCAAATGGAAGCTCCCTGTCTCTTTGTCTTGAATTTTTTTTCTTAAAGAAAGAACAGGGGCTGGCATGGTGGCATAACAGGTAAAGCCACTGTCTGCAGTACCAGCATCCCATATGGATGCTGGTTCGAGTCCCAGTTGCTCCACTTCCAATCCAGCTCTCTGTTATGGTCTGGAAAAGCAGTAGAGATGGCCCAAGTCCTTGGGCCCCTGCACTCTCATGGGAGACCGGGAAGAAGCTCCTGGCTCCTGGCTTTGGCTCAGCACAGCTCCGGCCATTGTAGCCACTTGGGGAGTAAACAAGTGGATGGAAGATACCTCTCTCTCTCTCTCTTTCTCTCTTTCTCTCTCTCTCTTTGCCTCTGCCTCTCTATAACTCTGCCTTTCAAATAAATAAATGTTTTAAAAAAATATGAAAGAAAGAAAGCCATAGTATGTTAAAATGATAATGCGTCAAATGCAATAATAATAGGTCTATACAATTGAGTGAACTCTTGATCCACTTAAAAAATGCTTATTGGAATTGTGTTCACGCTTTTGAATTGAGTTGCTAAAGATGTTTTTTGAAGATAATTTCAGCTCAGTCCCTGAATATGTTTATTCATATTTTATGAGTAGACATTGAAATAGTTGCCTTAAAGATACATGCTTTCAGGGCTGGCCTTGTGGGATACTGTGTTTAGCTGCTGCCTACATCTCATATGGGTACCAGTTAGAGTCCCAAAAAGATGGATGCTTTTATAGGATAAATAAGTTCAAATTCTTGAAAAATATTACTCGAAGACTATCCAGGAAATTGTAGGATCCTATCTAACTTTCAAATAAATAAATCTTGAAAAAAAAAGAACAGTTGGACCTCTATAACTATAAATAAGATGGAATAATATTATAGTTATTAAAATTATATTTTCAAAAATAGTAGTACAGACATGTCTTTGATATGGTGTTAAAGTGGAAAATCAATATCAAATAATATAAAATAATATCTCAGCTATATGTACATTAAATTCTCATGTAGTAGTTGTTTGTATAAATATAAACTTAGAAAAATTCTGGAAGAGCCATCAAAACAAAACTATTCTTTTTTCTTTTTTTTTAAATGAAGATGACAATACAACATTTTTTTATTATTATTTATTTGACAGATAGAGTTAGACAGTGAGAGAGAGAGACAGAGAGAAAGGTCTTCCTTCCATTGGTTCACCCCCCAAATGGCCGCTATGGCTGGAGCTACGCCAATCTGAAGCCAGGAGCCAGGTGCCTCTTCCTGGTCTCCCACGTGGGTGCAGGGACCCAAGCACTTGGGCTATCCTCTGCTGCCCTCCTGGGCCACAGCTGAGAGCTGGACTGGAAGAGGAGCAACTGGGACTAGAATCCGGCGCCCATATGGGATGCCGGTGCCGCAGGCAGGGGATTAACCAAGTGAGCCATGGCGCCGGCCCCACAGAACTATTTCTGTGTGATGCAAGTATCAGTAGTTTTTATTTTTATACTTTTTCATATTTTACATAATAAATGCATAAGAACTCTATAATCAGAACAAAATAACTTGATGTCTTTAATTAAACTGTTTCATTTTTAAAGATTTACATGTTTATTTGAAAAGCAGGACATACTAGGTAAAGAGAGAGAGAGACTCCATCTGCTGATTCACTCCCCAAATGCTGCAGAAGGAAGCCAGGAGCCAGAAACTCCATCTAGATCTCTCCTGCCTTCCCAGACACATTAGCAGAAAGCTGGATGAGCAACAGGGAGCCAGGATCCAGGTACTTCAACATGGGCTACAGGTGTCCCCAGCAGTGCTTAACCCACTCTGCCACATGCCCACCCATAGAACAGCATTGAGTAGATGTCCACATGGTGCCTGAATCCTGAAATCATATGGTTTTTTTTGTTGTCTTCAAAAGAGGAATTTTCCTTTATTAAATTTTAGGTGCCTCCACTACCCCACATTAATCTCATAGTCAGTTACTTATATCTCTGGTATGAGTTGGTGGTAACATATTTTCTAGCAGTCAACCTAGTAACTATTTGGTAGTGAGGGAGAAAGAATGTGCAAGTATTGATTATCTGATTTGGGGAGTTATCCAAAAGGAAAGTAGATACTGAAAAGAAAGAAGAGGAAATGCAGAGAAAATCATTTATAAATTTTCCTTGGGCTAACCATATCTATGGCTAAGGCATGATGAATAATCCTTATTTTATTTTAAAAAATGAAACACACATTTGCAAAAAAGCATTAAGTGGATATACTAAAAGAGATCAGAGTCAAACATCAAACTCATGTCCCCCAGCTAAGTTCAAGGTTATCTCCCTTTCTACAACTTTGTTGTTGACCACTCTTGGTGTCAGAATTACAATGTCTGCTACATTCAAATATGTATTGAAAATGTTTCCTATTCATTTATTCAACTGGTATTTAGTAAGCACTTATTTTGTGCCCATGAGTAGATAAAACACAAAGATCTCTATCTTCTTGGAATTTCATTCTAGCAGAGGAGGGCAGAGAATAAACAAAACAGGTGGAAAAAAGTAAAGTACAGCTGTCCTTTGGTATCCTTCCAGGATTGGTTCCAAAATGACCACCGTCCATGCTAAAACCTGGGCATGCTCAAGTTCCTTACATGACCTGGAGCAGTATTTGCATTTAATCCTTACTCTGCAGTACTTTAATAATACCTAGTAGAATATAAATGCAATGTAAATAATTATTATGTTGTATTGTTTAGGGGAAAATGACAAGGGAAAAAGTCTGTACATGTTCCATCCAGTTGCAATTTTTTTCAAATATTTTTTAACTGTGGCTGGTTGCATATGCAGCTATGAAACCCATAGATAATGGAAGAATGGCTCTATCTAATACGTAGAAGTTGCCAAATGCTATGTATGGGAAAAGAAAAAATAATTTGAGTGTTTGAACTATTGGGGTGAGGAAGCCAATCAGGTAACAGTATAAAATACAGTAGGATAAATCCTTTGAAAACATAAAATTTGAAGAAACTGGCCTCTATGAAAGTACTACATGACTAGATCTTGAGAATTTCAAGGACAATGACAAGAGACATAGGTGGTAGCTACACTGTTAGATATTTTGGTTTTTATCTCACAAAGCTGAGTAGACATTGAATGGTAAGAAGAGGAATAGCATGATCAGATCTGAATTTTGAACCAGTTGTTCAGACTGCTAATTGGAGATTGATTTAGAAAAGGGCACGAGTGAATTAAGACATCAGTAGAGAGGATACCTAGCCCAGTAGGAGAAAAAAAAAACCTATAAAATAATAATCTCTGGCACCAGGGGAGCTGTGAATCCAGAAGTTAATTAGAACTCAGAGCAACAGCTAATTATTAACAACCAGCATTTCCAGGTAGTCTTCGGATTCAACAGTGGTCTAATTCTTGGCATCGATCTCAAAAATTACTAGTTACAATTACTAGTTATCAGGCATGAGGTATACCATAAAGATGAAATGGGCATAAGGTAGGCAGTTGGACGGTCAGAAAGAGACTGGAAACTTTTTCATCCAATTATTTTTATAGCTTTGTCTATATTCCCACTAAACTAGGGTCTTGCTTTTTTACTTGCTAAGCTTCTTATTTGGTGAAGCATGAAGCCTTTTCACTGTAATGTACATTTAACAGATGTTATCTTAAAAAAAAAAAAAAGAGAAAAAGAAAGAAAGGGAGAAGGAGGGAAGGGGAGAGAAGAGAATATCGTTAGAAGAATTGAATCTGTTAAAGACTAATTAAAAAGTAAAACAAAAAAATTTTTAAAATAAAACAAAGGGGCCTGAGTTGTGGCATAGTAGGTTAAACTGCCGCCTGCAGTGCGAGCATCCCATATGGGCTCTGGTTCAAGTCCTGGTTGTTCCACTTCCAATCCAGCTGCCTGCTAAGGCGCCTGGGAAAGCAGAGGAAGATGGCTCAAGTCCTTTGGCCCCTGAGCTCATGTGGGAGACCTGGAAGAAGCTCCTGGCTCTTGGCTCCAGATCAGCTCAGCTCTAGCAGTTGCAGCCATTTGGGGAGTGAACCAATGGATGGAAGATCTCTCTCTCTCTCTCTGACTTCCCCTCCCTCTCTGTCTCTCAGTAACACCACCTTTTAAATAAATAAATAAATCTTTTTTTTTTTTTTTTTTTGATAGGCAGAGTGGATAGTGAGAGAGAGAGAGACAGAGAGAAAGGTCTTCCTTTGCCGTTGGTTCACCCTCCAACGGCTGCCACTTCTGGCATGCTGTGGCCGGCGCACCGCGCTGATCTGAAGGCAGGAGCCAGGTGCTTCTCCTGGTTTCCCACAGGGTGCAGGGCCCAAGCACTTGGGCCATCCTCCACTGCCTTCCCGGGCCACAGCAGAGAGCTGGCCCGGAAGAGGGGCAACCGGGACAGAATCCGGCGCCCTGACCGGGACTAGAACCCCATGTGCCAGCACCGCTAGGTGGAGGATTAGCCTAGTGAGCCGCGGCGCTGGCCAATAAATAAATCTTAAAAAAAAAAAAAAAAAAAACTGGAGGGAAGCTTAACAGAAAGTTTAAAATGCTAAGCTCCAGAGCTATCATTGCACTATGATTTTTGCGAAGGTGGGTTAGACCTGCAGCTGAGGCACAGGTAAGCTATGGGGAGAAGAAGAAAGAGGCAGTCAGCAGGTGGCTGTCTTACAGGACATGTGTCTACCCTGACATCTGTGGCAGAGACGTGAGTCCCTCACAAACATCAGACTCCCCAGTATGTACAGCTCTTCTGTGCTGAGTTCTGGCCATTGGGCTGTGGAAGAAGTCATGTGTGTCACTTCCCGAGCAATGCGCACACAGCCACTGCTACACTGCAGCTGTCTTCTTCCCTGCACAGCTATAGGAAGCTCAAACGTTCACGAAAGTGCAGTGACAGTGTGGTTCAGCCTCCATTAGCTGGAGTCTCTGAAAACGGATCCACATTGATGTGTCTTGAGTGAAAAGCAAAAATTTACATTAAACTACTAAGATTCTAGGATTGTTATTCAGGATAACTTAGCCTAGGCAGATTGTGTAGCCAGCATTACTCTTTAAAAAAAAAAAAAAAAAGATTTATTTTATTTATTTGAAAGACAGAGTTACAGAGAAAGAGAGAGGTCATCCATCCACTGGTTCACTCACCAAATGACCACAATGGCCAGAGCTGAGCTGATCTGAAATCAGGTGCTTCTTCCAGGTCTCCCATGCAGGTACAGGGGCCCAAGGACTTGGGTCATCTTCTACTGCTTTCCCAGGCCATAGCAGAGAGCTGGATCGGAAGTGGAGCAGCTGGGATTTGAACTGGCACCCTTATGGGATCCAGGAGCTGCAGGCCAGGGCTTTAACCCACTGTGCCACAGCGCTGGTCCCCCCAGTGTTACTCTTAATAGATAAAGTATCAAATAACCAGCAGCATCAGATTAAGACTCCATCATTATATTAGTACATTTTTATAGAATTAGGCCATACCTCACAAATGAGTATTTTGAAGGAGAATGGCTATGTATTTTTAAACTTTGTCAGTTCTGTGGAACAAGTTGAACTACTGGACATCCCATTAAATAATACAATGTTTCACTAAAGTTTACCCTAAGTGTCTGGAGCCCCTGCCTCAGTCAAGGTTATCAGACAAACTACAAAGACTGACCACTAGAAGAAAATTATCTGAAACTATAGTAGTTAATAGGGTCAAAGTGGAAACTGGAAGAAATATTTTTTACATTTTTATTTATTTAATATATTTGAGAAGCAGAGAGAGAAAGAGAAAGCTACAGACAGGGAGAGTTCCCACCTACTGGTACACATCCCAAAAGCCTACTATGGCTGGGGCTAGGCCAGGCCAAAGCCAGTAGTAGGGAACTCAATCCAGAGCTCCCACAAACATGGCAAGGACTCAACTGCTTGAACCAGGGCCTGCGTTAGCAGGCACCTAGAATCAGGATCAGAGTCAGGACTTGCACCTAGGCACGCTTATGTAGGGTGCAAGCATTTCAACCGGGGTCTTGAACACTAGGCAAGGGGGCCGGCGCTGTGGCGTAGCGGGTAAAGCTCCAGCCATTGCAGCCAATCTTTAAAAAAAAAAAAAAAAACTTAAAAAAAAGTATACAGTTTTCCCTTTATGACTCCAGAAAATATCTGAACCACATCTTACAGTTAACATATAAGTATTACTATGTGCACAGCTGTTAATTAAGCAACATACATTTATTAAATCTCTTCTGGGTATATAACTCTGTACAAATACTTTATCAATATTCATCTTTGAAAGCTCTGTATTTCAATATGAGAGGCATAACACAGTTATCGAATGTTGTTGAAGATGTGATAAAAGCATAAGGTATTTTCCTCAATTATTTCATGTACAACTATTTAATGTGGAAAAAAATCTCATTTCCTTAGAAGAAGTAATAACATCAGGGAGCAGAGACTAAATCATATACTGCTCCATACCTAGAAAATGTTCAATAAATCGTCACTGATGAGACAAGTCAGCCAACTGGAAACACAAAGCAAAACAAATACTTGATGCTATTTGGGCTTATTTGATACTTGAGGATTAGCAAAAAAATTCATAATGAATATTTTATTTACTGCTTTTCTCAATAGTTTTCTCAATAGTTTTCCAGTTATTAAGCAAGCCTACAATTTTCTCACTTAGAGGCTTAGGCTGTTATATAAGCATCTGAAATGCACTGAAGTTAAAAAAACAAAACCTCCTTACGGCCTTGCTTTCTCATTTTTCTGGCTTTTGATAAATGTTTATCTGGCCCTTCATACTGACCTCCAAATAACTGCACTGGACTATCTGCTTTCCAAAATTACACAAACAACTCAGAGAGCAGTGTTTGTGTAATAGTGAAGCTACTGTAATACTCACACTCACAACCCGCACCCTGGGTAAGATAAGTACATATTTCTCCTTTGTAGAGGCCCCCGAACACAAAAGCATCCATATCAAAACTAACTTTCTTCTTTCTTTCTAGAGTTTCCCTAGTTAAAATTGATTAGATATTTGGAGCTGAATTGTGGTGATTTTATTTTCCAAGTACACAACTAATCACTCTTTAAAATTTTAACCTTGGGGCTGGCATTGTAGCATAGTGGGTAAAGCTGCCGCTCATTATAACAGCATCCCATATGGATGCCAGTTCAAGTCCCATCTGCTCCACTTCTGATCCAGCTCCCTCTTAATGCACCTGGAAAAGCAGCAGAAGTTAGCCCAAGTACTTGTGCCCCTGCAGCCATGTGGGAGACCTGGAAGAAGCTCCTGGCTCCTGGCTTTGGCCTAGCCCAGCCCCAGCCATTGAGGCCATTTGGGGAGTGAACCACTAGCTGGAAGATTTCTCTCTGTTTCTTCCTCTCTCCCTGTAACTCTGACTTTCAAATAAATAAATCCTTTAAAAAATAAAATAAAATTTGAACCTCTTTCACTTGAATGTATGCTTTTTTCCTTAAAATAAAAGGCTGATTTTTAAAAAATGTTTTATTTATTTGTTTGAAAGGCAGAGTTACAGAGAGAGGGGGAGAGACAGAGAGCAACAGCTATCTTCCATCTGCTGTTTTACTTCCCAAATGATCACAACAGCCAGCACTGGACCAGTTTGAAGCCAGGAGCCAGAAACTCCACCTGGGTCTCCCATGTGAGTACAGGGGCCCAAGTACTTGGACCATCTTCCACTGCTTTCCCAGTGGCATTAGCAAGGAGCTGGATTGGAAAATGGAGCAACTGGGACTCAAACCATAGGCAGCATCTTAACCTGCTGCACCACAACTCTGGCTCCAAAATTTTAACTTTTAAAATCCCTTTTCAATAGCATATCAAATAATACAGGAAATTTAGGATAAAACCATAGGGTAAGTTTTGTCTTAAAGTTTTCAGAAAAGCAAGATGACCTCCGACTTTTTTTCTGGAGAGAAAAATTTCAGTTATAAAAATAACAATGATAAAGAAGGCTGATCATGAGCCCAGTTTGAGGCATTTGAGGTTCTGTCCCTATGTCATGGGGAAGGAGACCTGTCGTGTCCCTGGCTCTTTGATTTTCTCTGGCTTTACGACCATCTTTGCCATCTGCTGCCTGATTCCTCTAGGGGCGATTGTTTTCCCAAGTATAGTTCTCATAGCCACCGAGTTTTTCAGTACATATCCACTACTACTATCCTTATTAAAGTGCAGAATAGAAAAATGGAACTGCCACATTTGTGGGAATTTTCCCCTCCCTTTCAAATATTATAATCTTTTCATAGACCAAAATAAATGTCTTTAGCAAAATGCACCAAACACAAACTATTCCTAAAATGACTCCACAGCTAAGGATTAGTCATATGCATTCTGTTTGCCAAATTTTTATATGGAACATCTAGAAGGAATCTTATTTGCCATTATCTTGCCTTCCTACATCTCCCTGTGAGGTTTGTTATTTCTCTTGACTACAAAACTTTAGTAATAGAAAAGCAGGGAAGTAGAGAAACATCTGTTGGAATGATTGGGCTAAGTAGCAATTTTCTAATTAAAGAGCTAATGAGTAATATCACATTTCTGCCAATCTCCAAATAACTAAGTACCACCCCGCAGGTTGCAGCCTACGTCCTCAGCTTTATGAATAAAAGTCTTCACAATCTTTCCTACCAGATCCCCAACTTTTCTCCCTCAGAGTCCAGAGTCACTTGGTCTCTTAGAGTTCTCTGAACATACCAGGTCCTTTCTCAAATTTTACCGTCTTTCTACTTGGAGAAAAGGGAGGAGGTGGTCCCAGCACTTTCTACAAAATTGCTTCTACCCTCAATGCCTTTCACCTCTCCTTCTTCAGGAAATATCCTACTCTTTTTTCAAGACCCAGCATGTTTGGGGTGGGCATTGTGGTTTAGTGGGGTAAGCTACTGCTTGGGATACCAGCATCCCATATCACAGTACCTGGTTTGAGTCCTGGTTTTCTATCTACACTTCCAATCCACTTTCCTGATAATGTGCTTGGGAGGCAGCCAGTGATGGCCCCAAGTATTTCTGTTCCTGCCACCCAGTGGGAGACCTAGATGGACTTCATGTCTTCTGCCTTCACCCTGGCCCTAACCTGGTTGTGTGGGCACTTCAGGAGTGAACCAGCCAATGGAAGAAATCTCTCTCTCTCTCTCTCTCTCTCTCTGTGGCTCTCTATTCTCCCCACTCCCTTCACTAAACCTTTCAAATAAACAAATAAATAATTCTTAAAAAAAACAAACCAGCATATTTGTCACCTTCTAAATTAAGCATTCTCTGATTTCCCAGTCAACATCACTTGCCTTATCCTCTATGTTCCGAAGAGATTTGTTCACAAACTAGTGTGATGTTCCTCTTCTATTTTGATTGTTCCTGGTTTTGAGTTGGGAAGGAGGAGGATTATGAATGATTTTTAAGTTATTACTTATTTGTTTGAGAGGCAGAGAGATGAAGAGAGTGAAAGACAGAGGAGAAAAGTTCCCATCTACTTCTCCACTCCTCAAATGCCCACAACGGCTGAGAACTTACCCCAAATCCAAAACTCTTATTCCAATGCCCAAACTGGGAGCTGAGAACTTATTTCAACTCTCCAATCTAGGTTTTCCACATGGATAACAGGAATCCCAATTGCTGGAGCCATCACTGCTACCCCCAGAGTCCACATTAGCAGGAAGCTGAAATCAGGAGTCAGAACTGGAAGCTGAACCTAGGCACTCCAAAATGGGATGCAAGCATTCTAACTAGTGCCTCAATTGCTAAGAAAAATGCCTGCCCTTGGATGATTTTTTAATTTTTTCTGTACATTTTATCTTTATACTTTTAAATATATATATATATACACTGTTATACTTTTTTATACTTTTATACTTTTCTGTACATTTTATCCTCTGACAATGTATTATCTTCTTAAATGAGAAAAAATTATTTCAAAATAATTCAGGATAAGTAAAATAAAAAATAAGTAGCGCTTGATAGCCAGAACAAAAATTATAAACAAGGTAAGGAAATGCAAAAAAAAATATGCAACTCTGCTCATTACCAAAACTCAAATCATGGGGGCTGGTGCTGTGGCATAGTGGGTAAAGCCACCACCTGTAGTGCTGGCATCCCATATGGGTGCCAGTTTGAGTCCCAGCTGCTCCACTTCTGATTCAGCTCTCTGCTGTGGCTTGGGAAAGCAGTAGAAGATGACCCCAAGTCCTTGGGCCCCTGCGCCCACATGGGAGACCCAGAAGAAGCTCCTGGCTCCTGGCTTCAGATCGGTGCAGCTCCGGCCATTGTGGTCAATTGGGGAGTGAACCAGCGGATGGAAGACCTCTCTCTCTCTGCCTCTCCTTCTCTCTGTGTGTAACCCTAACTTTCAAATAAATAGATAAATCTTTAAAAAAAAAAAACTCAAATCACTTCACAGGAAACACTTTATCATCAGTATTATATCCTAATAATACTTACTGAAACCTTTGGGATATATTCATATTCTGTTTAGCACTTTGGTTTATTATAGGTTAGGTTTGCAACTCTGTCTTTTCAAACTTTTTTTTTTTTATAGATTTCTTTATTTATTTGAAAGTCGGAGTTATAGAGTAAGAGGAAGAAAGAGAGAGACAGATAGAGATCTTCCAGCTGCTGGTTTACTCTCCAAATGTCCACAGTGGCCAGGGGTAGGTCAGGCCAAAGCCGGGAGCCAGGAGATTCATCTGGGTCTCCCACGTGAGTGCAGGGGCCCAAATACTTGGACCATCACCCACTGCTTTTCCCAGGCCATTAGTAAGGAGCTGGATCAAGTGGAGCAGCCAGGACACAAACTGTCACTTAAATGGAATGCAGGTGTTGGAGGCAGTGGTATTACCCACTACACCACAATGCTGGCCCCTCAAAAACCTTTTATTTTGTCATATCAGGTCATTTTGTAAGCTTCCTCAATGCCCTGGTAGAATAGAAAGGGTACAAATAAACTGGTTCAAGAATTTTGATTGTCTGTGGTGTGTTCCACAGGATCCACAAGTTTAGCTGGAGTGGGAATGCTCCTTGAGAACAAGGGACCTTAAGAAGACAGCAAAAATGACAAACCAAGTGGCTGAACCCACAGCATAAAAGTGCTCTCATATACAGTCAACACAAGCATGTCTGTATGCAACAAGCCATACATGATATGCACAAGGTTCTGATAGTTATTTCCCCTTCCTTTTCAATGTAGCAATGATGAAAATCTTTAGCCATTCATGGCTGAATTTTCTCCCCACCCCCCACCATTTTCTTTCTTTCTTTCTTTCTTTCTTTCTTTCTTTCTTTCTTTCTTTCTTTCTTTCTTTCTTTCTATTTAAGAGGCAGACAGAGTGAGAGAGGGAGAGAAGTGGGGAGAGGTCTCCTATCATTACATTCCTCTCCCAAACGCTCACAATAGCCAGGGCTGGGCCAGGGTAAAGAGTCTGGAACTCAGTCCAGAACTCCTCCCTGGGTGTCAGGGCCCCAAGCAATTGAACCATCACCTGCTACATCCTGAGGTGCACATTAGCAGGAAACTGGAGCGAAGAGCAATGCAGGGACTCGAACCCAGGCACTCTTAACCACAAGGCCAAATGCCCACTCTGGAACTGTGTTTTCATGTTGATCTATCTTCTTGTTTAGTCTTCCACTGATTTTCTTTCATGTGTCCTGAACTTGTACCACTCAGGTCTGGCTGGGTTGTAGGGTGGCTTCTGAGATCAGTCCCTTTATTTTTATTTGCAAATAGAGTGATGCTTCCTAAACGTGCCATTAAAGAATGAGCACTGTGAAGGAAGACTTTGCCGAATGTATGATTGAGGAGGCTTGGCCAGTGCTCTGCCAACGTGTCAGCGCGGTTGGTCCTGGGAAGCGACCTTCCTTCCATTTGCTTTGCCCTGTGAGCTCTGCTCTAATGCCAGAGTCTCCTTGTGTGCCGTGCTATCTGTACTGTATATATTGACTGCTGAGAGATATGACTCATATACTTTGACTTTACCTGGCATAAAAAAACTCCATTGTATTTCCTGACATTGTTTAAAACCTTCTTGTCTGTATCCCAAGGGTTTTACTGCCCATTTACATCTCCCACTGAGTATCTACAATAGCATTTATAGCATTGCCTTGTAAATGATCTCCTTAGAAAGAGAGTGTGAATTCCTTAAGGTCTGGGACTTTAGCCCCAAGATTAAGCATAAATCTCATCTACATTAGGTCCCTAATAAGTACAGTACTTATTTGAATAAATAGATGACTGAATACAAAGCATATTGTATAAGGAGCAGAGAAACAGGAAAAACTCTCAAAGGAATTAAGCATATGAACAGAATTTCCAGAATTAAAAGTGAAAGCCCAATTAAAACATGGGAAAGGGGTCTGAGGAGCCGCTTCTACAAAAAAGATATACAAATGGTCAAACAGCACTT
Organism: Oryctolagus cuniculus; assembly: GCF_964237555.1. NCBI lineage: Eukaryota > Metazoa > Chordata > Mammalia > Lagomorpha > Leporidae > Oryctolagus > Oryctolagus cuniculus. The sequence continues at coordinate 37,633,898 of NC_091434.1, forward strand.
GCAAAGTTGCTCAATATCCTTAGCCACTAGGGAAATCAAAGCTCCAGAGGGTGGGGGTTTGGCCCAGCAGTTAAGACACTTGCACTCCAGGTCCCGTATTGCAGTGCCTGTGTTCTAGAGTGCCCAGGTTCTGTCTCCGGTCCCCGCTCAGATTTTTATCTCACTTCCTGGCTAATGCACACCTTGGTAGGAAGCAGGTAATGATTCAGGTATTTGGTTCCTGCCACCCACATGGAGACCGGATGCACTTTGGGGCTGCTGGTTTCAGCCTTACCCAGCCCTGGCTGTTGCAGGTCTTAGAGTAGTGAACCAGCAGACCAAAGATATGTTTATGTCAATGTTTATGTCTCTTTCTCTCTCTTTCTCCCTCCCTTCTTCCTTCCATCTGTTGCTCTGCTTTTCAAATAAAAAAATAAATTTTCAAAAGCTACAGTGAAATACCACTTTATACTCAGTAAGATGGTCAAAACAAAAAAAGACAGATTAAAGTGTTGGCAAGGACATGGATAAATTGGAACACTGATTTGTAAAATGATACAGCTGCTTTGGAAAATAGATTCACAGGTCTTCAAAAGTTAAGAGCGTTATCATATGATCAAATACTTCCAATGTTCACACAAAAATATGTACACAACTGTTCATAGGTAGCATAGTCCATAAAAGCCATAAAGTATAAACAAAGTCCATCAATTGATAACTGGATAAAAAAAATGTGGTATAGGCATATCTCAGAGCTGTTATTGGCTTGGTTCCAGACCATCACAATAAGGAGGATATCATAATAAAATTAGCCATACAAATTGTTTGGTTTCCCAGTGTTTATAAAAGTTGTATTTATACTACACTATAGTCTATTAACTGTTCAGTAGCATTATGTCTAAAAAAATGTGTATATAACTTCATTTTAAAATACTTTATTGGGGGCCGGCACTGTGGCATAGCAGGTAAAGCCACCACCTGCACTGCTGGCATCCCATATGGGTGCCGGTTTGAGTCCCAGCTGTTCCACTTCTGATCCAGCTCTCTGCTCTGGCCTGGGAAAGCATAGAAGATGGCCTAAGTCCTTGGGCCCCTGCACCTGTGTGGGAGAACCTGAAAAGGCTCCTGGCTTCAGATTAGCCCAGCTCCAGCCATTGTGGCCACCTGGGGAGTGAACCAGCAGATGGAAGACCTCTTTCTCTCTCTCTCTCTCTCTCTCTCTCTCTCTCTCTCTCTCTGCCTCTCCTTCTCTCTATGTGTAACTCTGACTTTCAAATAAATAAATAAATCTTAAAAAAAAAAAGAACATACTGATGGGAAGAGTACCATAGAAAACTGATGCAGCATTGCCACAAGTCTTTGATTTGTATAAAACACATCATTGTCTGTGAAGTACAGCAAAGTGAAGCACAGAAAACAAGGTATGCAATGAAATATTACTTAGTCATAAACAGGAACAAATTACATATGATAACATACTACGTGTTATGACATGGATGAATTTTAAAAACATTATACTTACCAAGTGAAAGAAGTTGGTCACAAAAGACCACAAATTACAGATGCTCCTCAACTTATAATGGGGTTACAAACCTGAGAAATCCATTGTAAGTTTAAAGTGTCATATGTCAGAAATGCATTAACACACCTGATTAACACACCTAAGCTATCAACATCATAGCTCAGCTTGGGCTGCCTTAGACATGCTTCCATTAGCCTGTAGTTGGCAAAATCGTCTGGCACAAAGCCCATTTTATAGTGAAGTATTGACTATTTCAGTGTATTGAAAGTAAACAGCACCATGGTTGTATGGGTGTACTTTCACACCATGGGGAAGTTGAAAAATCCTAAGTGGAACCATCACAAGGTCAGGGACTATCTGTATCTGATTACGTTTGTATGAAATATCCAGAAAAGGCAAACATGGAGACAGAAAGATATTGGAACACAGAAAATGATCCCCTCCCTCAAATGTCTCATCACAGGGGAGACCGATGCATCTCAGAGCAAAGCAAGACCAGAGTTCACAGCGACCCAGAGCCCAGCCAGATTTAGTTCAGGCAGTTGTCTGTCCTCAGGGCCCACCCAGCTCCCCTGAAAATCATTTATTCTTCCTCCTCCATCTCTCACTTCATCTCTCACTTCCCTTTGCCCTAGCAGAGGGTATGTACGTTTCTAAATCTTGCTGCGTTTTTGGGGTCTCACTTTCCTGTGAGGCACTTGTGCATGTAGTAAGCTTGTTGCCTTTTCTTCTGTTAATCTGGCTACTGTCAGTTCTTCTCAGCAGACTCTGATATTGAGCTCTAGGAGGAGCTTTTGCTCCCCCTGTAAAGTGGATTAGTGGTCGCATAGCGGTAGGTGGGTGGAAGGGACTTGGGAGTAACTGGAGGGTGACTGCTAGTAGGTAAGAGTTGTTTTGGGGATGATGAAAATGTTCCGAAACTGATTGTGCTGATGGTTCACAATTCTCTGAATATAGTAACAATGATTGAATTGTCTGCTTTAAATTGGTGACTTACGTTCTATATGAATTATATATCGTTAAACTATTTTAAAAAATAACTGGAAGGCATTTTGTCAGTAACAATCAAACTGCTAAACCTTGGACTTTCACTTTTTAAATTTTTTTATAGACTTGTGGTCATTTTTTTGAAAGATTTTTATTTATTTATTTATTTATTTATCTGAGAATTAGAGTTACATACAGAGAAAGGGAGAGGCAGAGAGAGAGGTAGAGACAGAGAGAGAGGTCTTCCATCTGCTGGTTCACTCCCCAGGTGGTCACAACGGCAGGAGCTGGGCCAATCTGAAGCCAGGAGTCCAGAGCCAGGAGCTTCTTCTGGGTCTCCCACCTAGTGCATGGGCCCAAGGACTTGGGCATCTTCCATTGCTTTCCCAGGCCACAGCAGAGAGCTGGATCGGAAGAGGAGCAGCCAGGACTAGAACCGGCACACATGTGGGATGCCGGCACTGCAGGCAGAGGGTCAGCCTCCTCCACCAGCCCCAGACTTCCAGTTCTTTTGCAGGTTACTTGGTAAGAACAGAACCATACTTGAGAAAGATGGCAGATTCTTCAAGGAAAAATCTCTGAGTCCTTATATTAAACTTAGCTGCTGGACAAAAATAAGATGATGAAATGGAGCCACTCCTTTCCCATGGCACATTACCTGATTCAATCAGTATATTTATAAGCAATTTGGTTTGTTGAAAACAATGCCTGAAACCTCAAGCTGTTTTAATATATGTGAAGGGGAAGGAAAAAAAAATTCTCACCCTGTGAACTTTAGGCCTCAGGGTGGATATTAGAACTCACGAACTTTGCTTAGTTTATCAGTGGCCTTTCTGCTTCCCTTAAATCTCTGACTGTTGTAGTAAGCAAGCGACAGAGTTGTCATTAGAGGAGAATTTTTAATAATAACAGGGTGCCTGCACCCCTGCTGAGATACAATCTATTTGGTGACAGACTTGTTTTAATTTTTCTCAAACAACTGCCAGCCAGTAATGTTATCATTTGATGCCATGCAACAATTACAGCAACCGCGATGATGAAACTGAGAGCCATTAGTGTCCCAGCCATCTCTGCATCGCAGCGGGCTTCAGTACCAGGGCCAGAGAAAGAAAGATGATGAGGTCAGAGTGGAAAACAAATGAGCTGGGAGTGAAGTCCGGGCTCACAGGAGCACACTCAGGAAGTCAGCTCAAGTCTGCAAGCATTTTTGCAAATATCGCAGCAGGGGCAGGAATGTACTCGCTCTCTAGAACAGTTCTGGGAGGATGGATGTACAGAGTTTGTCTTAACAATGAGGAAAAGGACACTTATTTAACTTTTAGAGGTTAAGTTTTTGCACTAGAGCCTCTGGAGCAGGTGTTACTTGTCTCAGCATCACCATCATAAGGAATGACATTTGTTGGGTTCCTCTGTGCCAGGCAAGAGAGGAAGTTTTGCCCCCCCCCCCCCCATTTTAATCCAGAGTGTTTCAACTGGATCAGAGGGAAACGCTGAATTTCACAGAAATAGCAGCCTGGAGGCAGGCGTTGTGGTGTAGCCGGTAAAGCAGCCTCCCGCGACACCAGCGACACCTGCGACACCTGCTTCTCATTTGGGCACTGGGTTTGTGTCCCAGCTGCTACACTTCCCATCCACCTCCCTGCTAATGGCCTGGGGAAAGCAGTGGGAGATGGCTCAAGTGCTTGGGCTCCTACCACCCACATGGGAGACCCGGATGAAGTTCCTGGCTCCTGGCTTCAACCTAGCCTGGGCCGTTGTGGCCATCTGGGCAGTGGTGGATGGGAGATCTTTTTCTCTCTGTCTCTATTTCTCCCTCTCTTTCTGAAACTCTTTCAAATAAACAAATAAATCTTTTTAAAAAGAACTAAATTGGTTATAACAATAGTTTAAATAGTTATAAATGTGGTTTAAAACGGCAGGGTAAAATCATACAACTCAGGACTGATGCTGTGGTGTAGTGGGTGAAGCCGCCACCTGCAGTGCCAGCATCCCATATGGGTTGGTTCTGGTCCTGGCTGCTCCACTTCCGATCTTGCTCTATGCTATGGCCTGAGAAAGCAGAAGAAGATGGTCCAAGTGCTTGGGCCCCTACATCCATGTGGGAGACCCGGAAGAAATCTCCTGGTTCCTGGCTTCGGATCAGCCCAGCTCTGGCCGTTGCAGCCATTTGGGGAGTGAACCAACAAATGGAAGACCTCTCTCTCTCTCTCTCTCTCTCTCTCTCTCTTTCTCTGCCTTTCAAATAAATAAATAAATCTTTTTAAAAAAGAGAGATGGAAAAAAAGAAAAAATATGGCCAAAGAAATATTAGCATTCTTAGTTTCACTAACAATAATAAAGTATGGAATACTGGGAAATCATTCAGCTTTCTCACCTGAAAAATGGATATAAAATAAACCCGCTTCACAGAGTTGTTACGAGAACTAATTCATGTCTTTAAACTGCTTTGAGATTCCCATGTGAAAGACACTTAATCTGATCTTCATCACAGAGCCATAGATAAGGCTCATTATACGGGAAGACACTGCTCATCTAGAAGCTGAAATTGGCTCTGGCTTGTGCAACTTGAATTTCCACTTGGCAAGAATGTAATTTGGCAGAGGGGATGCTGTTATACTCATGTACTTTTTTAAATACATGTTTCAAAAGCGTATTTACTTCATTCCTCAAGTACCATCCATGGCTACACAAAGTGCTCAATTCAGTGTGCAAACATACACAGCACATTGAACTCTTGGGTGTGAACATACATGAACATGCTTTTGTGTTAAAAATCTTTCTTGCTTTCCTGTGGCCCAATATATGCAATTGTTAACTCTTGTTTAACACAAAATTTTAGAAGTGTATAACCAAGAAAGTGAAAATCCCCCATAATCCCATGCCTCAGAGACTTCTAATAGTTTGGTGTATGTTGTTCTGTTTTCTCCCATTAACTAATGTATATAAATGAGTATAAAATAACTAACATAGGGTGGGGATTTGACCTGGTTAAGATACTGATTGGGACACTGTACTCGACCTGGGAGTGCCTTGTTTGAGTACCAGCTCTGCTCCTGATCCAGCTTCCTGCTGACATACACCCTGGAAGGCAGCAGGTGATGGCTCAAGTTTTTGGGTTCCTATCACCCTGTGGGAAACCTGAATGAGTTCAGGCTCCTGGCTTCAGCCTGGCCCAACTCTGGCCTTTGTGGGCTTTTGCAGAGTGAACAGCAGATGGGAGCTCTCTCGCTCACTCTCTCTGTTTCTGCCTCTCAAACAAAATTCATTCATTCTTTCACTCTCAACGTATGGGTTTATTTATGAACATTCATATATTCTATTCCATTGTTCTGTACAGATATGCTTAAGCTATTATCACACTGTCTTGATTTTGTCACTTTGTGGTAAGTTCTGAAATTATGAAATGTAAATTCTGCCACTTTGTTCTTTTTCAAGATTGTTTTGGCTTTAATTTAATGCTCATATATAATTTAAGATTAGCTCATCAATTTCTGCCAGAAAAACAACCAGCTAGAATTTTTCTCATTCACATTTTATTAATATATTTACTCATCTCTTTAAGGACTTTTACTGTGCCAGTATTATCAACAAATCCCTCTCAATGCAGCTTTGTGATCTAATGATAGGCTCTTAGAGGATATGAAATTTTTTGGCTTCTTGGAATACTTGATGATTCTGTCCAATTTGGCAGAAAAGATACCAAAGATATATTTTTTTATTACTATCTATATGGAATCATTAGTTTCAAACATAAATGTAGCGTGGCTCCCTGCCCACATCCAGAAACAAGACTGTGAATCTGATGTTTGGTTTACCATCCCTATCTTGACAACTTTCCTCCTATGTGAGATCTTTAAGAAGTTCATGGAAGGGGCGGGCATTTGGCTTTATGGTGCCATTTGGGTGACAAAGTTGGAGTTCAGGCACAGTAGGATCCAGAAGCTTAAAGGATGTTATCAGAGCCAAGTGTGTTTTGTTATCTCTCAACTCAATAGTACTCTGTTTTGGTTTCAGTCTTAAGAAGGTTTTCTTCATATGTGACTCAGGTAACTGAAGGCACAAATCATGCAATGCCTAGGGCATAAAGAGAACTTTTCCCTCGTGGCAATAATAATAATAATAATAATAATGGCTTACACTCATTGAGATCGTTGAGGACTTCTGTTTTGTTCTTCTCCCCAGCCCCTCCTCTCTCTCTGTGATAAATTGATTTCTAATTATTATTCCTTTTTTCCCCATTTTATTTGGAAGGAGGTGGGGAGTGAGAGAGAAAGAAAGAGAGGAGAGAGATATCTTCCATCTACTGGTTTACTACTCAAATGCCCATAATAGTCAAGACTGGGCCAGCCCAAAGCCAAGAGGCAAGAACAAACACTGTGTCTCCCATGTGGGTGGCAGGTACCCAAGTACTTGAGCCATGATCTGCTGCCTCCCATGGTTCACAGGAAGTTGGGTCAGAAGCAGAGTAGCCAGGACTTGAACCAGGCACTCCAATATGAGACGTAGGCATCCCAAGCAGGCAACTCAAGTCACTGAGCCAAATGCCTAGTCTTTTGTTCTTAAAGACTAGCTCACATATACCTTTGTTAGGAAGGTTTCCCGTCCAATCCAATGGCATCATAGTTCCTTATTCTACTTAATGCAACTTACCACTGTTGTCGTTAAATAATTAAGTGTGAAAATATCTGTTAAACATCTAGCTCGCAATGCACATGTAATCTACTTGAGGGCCAGACCACATCCAACAAATATCAATGTAACATCAAGAACAATATAATTGCAGCTCAATCCACAATGGCTAAGATATGGAATCAACTGATGACTGGATAAAGAAAATGTAGTATGTATACACTATGGAATGCTGCTTAGTTGTAAAAAAGAATGAAATCTTGGCCAGCGCCGTGGCTCACTTGGCTAATCCTCCACCTGCGGCACTGGTACCCCGGGTTCTAGTCCTGGTTGGAGCGCCGGATTCTGTCCCAGTTGTTCCTCTTCCAGTCCAGCTCTCTGCTGTGGCCTGGGAAGGCAGTAGAGGATGGCCCAAGTGCTTGGGCCCTGCACCTGCATGGGAGACCAGGAGGAAGCACTTGGCTCCTGGCTTCAGATCGGCACAGTGCGCCAGCTGTATAGGGGGTGAACCAATGGAAAAAGGAAGACATTTCTCTGTATCTCTCTCTCACTGTCTAATTCTGCCTGTCACACACACACACACACACACACACACACACAAAAGAATGAAATCCTGTCTTTTGCAAGAAAATGGATGCAACTGGAAACCATTATGCCTAATGAAATAAGCCAATCCCAAAAAGACAAATATCATATGCTTTCCCTGATTTGTGGTAACTAATTTATAGAATAGAAAAAATGTAATGTATATTAGCAAAATTGACATTGTGAGATTGGATTACTTACAGCCTTTGTCTATACTCTTGAGGAACAGTGCTTTTTCTACTTACTACTTATTGAATTCTTTACTCAGTGGAGGGTTAAGCTTGTGATTATAAAATAAACTGGAAGTATGTCACTGTAAAAATCAAATGAGAAAATAAGAGAGGAGGAAGAAGGATGAAAGCATGGGAGGGAGGCAGGGTGGGGTGGGAAGCATCATTATGCTCTTTAATCTGTATGTATGACATGCGTGAAATTTGTTCCCCTTATATGAAATAAAAAATTTTCAAAAAGAACAATGTAATAATGAATCTAGTAAGCACTCAAATACTTGCTGAATGAACAATGAAATGGACTGAAGGAGCTGAGACTGTAGGTACACACTTTTTTCACTGTTGTTTAAAACACTAGATGAAAACTGAATGTTTCCAACATTTTAAATGGCCCTTAGCCCTTGTAGGTATTAAGTCAGTTTGTCAAACTGACTTAAAGCTCTCTCTATAAATACTCGCCTAGTTATTTCTATCCTCACTGTCTTTTTTTTAACTTTTATTTAATAAATATAAATTTCCAAAGTACAGCTTTTGGATTATAGCAGCTTTTCTCCCCATAACCACCCTCCCACCTGCAACCATCCCATCCCCCACTCCCTCTCCCATCCCATTCTTCATCAAGTTTCATTTTCAATTATCTTTATATACAGAAGATCAGTTTAGTATAAACTAAGTAAAGATTTCAACAGTTTGCACCCACACAGAAACACAAAGTATTAAGTACTGTTTGAGTACTAGTTATACCATTAATTCACATAGTACAACACTTTAAGGACAGAGGTACTACATGGAGAGTAAGTGCACAGTGACTCCTGTTGTTGATTTAACAATTGACACTCTTATTTATGACGTCAGTAATCACCCTAGGCTCTTGTCATGAGCTCCAAAGGCTATGGAAGCCTCTTGAGTTCACCAACTCCGATCTTATTTAGACAAGGCCATAGTCAAAGTGGAAGTTCTCTCCTTCCTTCAGAGAAAGGTACCTCTTCCTTTGATGGCCCATTCTTTCCACTGAAATCACACTCACAGAGATCTTTCATTTAGGTTTTTTTTTTTTTTTTTTTTTTTTGTAACAGTGTCTTGGCTTTCCATGCCTGAAATACTCTCATGAGCTTTTTAGCCAGATCTGAATGCCTTAAGGGTTGATTCTGAGGCCAGAGTGCTATTTAGGACATCAGCAGATGTCTATGAGTCTGCTGTGTATCCTGCTTCCCATGTTGGATCATTCTCTCCTTGTTAATTCTATCAGTATTAGCAGACACTAGTCTTGTTTATGTGATCCCTTTGACTCTTAGACCTATCATTATGGTCAACTGTGAACTGAAATTGATCACTTGGACTAGTGAGATGGCATTGGTACATTCCACCTTGGTGGAATTGAGTTGGAATCCCCTGGCACATTTCTAACTCTACCATTAGGGGTAAGTCTGATTAAGCATGTATCCTCACTATCTTGACCTATATCCATTCTCCTTGAAAGGTTATTTTTAAGATAAATAAAATAATATTTTTTCTCTCTCTGTCTCTCCTCTCTCTGTATAACTCTGACTTTGAAATTAATTAATTAATTTTTAAAAAAGGGGCCGGTGCTGTGGCGCAGCAGGTTAATACCCTGGCCTGAAGCGCTGACATCCCATATGGGCACCGGTTCAAGACCCGGCTGCTCCACTTCTAATCCAGCTCTCTGCTATGGCCTGGGAAAGCAATAAAAGATGGCCCAAATCCCTGGGCACCTGGGAGACCTGGAAGAAACTCCTGGCTCCTGGCTTCGGATCGGCACAGCTCTGGCCATTGCGGCAAATTGGGGAGTGAACCATTGGATGGAAGACCTCTCTCTCTCTCTCTCTGCCTCTCCTCTCTATATGTAACTCTGACTTGCAAATAAATAAATAAATCTTTTAAAAATGTTAAAAAATTATAATATTGTTAAGATAAATAAAATCTACTTAAGGTCCAGGATGAAGATCCCTCCCCTGGCCCTGGATCATATTGTGCAAGCAGGTGGGGCCTCCCTGGTGACGTAATCTAGCTGCCAATCAACTTCTAGCTCAGCCTAACTCTGAAAGTAGAGCCCTCCGCAGGTACATCAGGTGGGTTATGAGACTGCTTGTGCTGGGCTGGCTCTGGGTTTTGCTTTCTTGTCTGCTTGCACCATCACAATCTTTGGCTCAAAGTGTGCCTAATCAAAAATGTCCTTAGACCAAAGTAGCCTCCTCTCTCACACTGGGGAATTTTTATGCCCCAGGCATTATTCTAAATGCTTTGCATATATAACTCATTTAATACAGAACTTTTTGATCAATCACATTGGCCAAAGTCTTTGGTTCCTGCACACCTGGAAGAAGCTCCTGGCTCCTGGCTTTGGATTGGCGCAGCTTTGGCCATTGTGGCCATCTGGGGAGTGAACCAGCGGATGGAAGACCTCTCTCTGTGTAACTCTGTCTTTCAAATAAATAAAAATAAATATTTAAAAAAATAAACTTTAGGGGATGGTGCCGTGGCTCACTTGGTTAATCCTCCGCTTGCAGCACCGGCATCCCATATGGGCACCGCATTCTAGTCCCAGTTGCTCCTCTTCCAGTCCAGCTCTCTGCTGTGGCCTGGGATAGCAGTGGAGGATGGCCCAAGTCCTTGGGCCCCTGCACCCACGTGGGAGACCAGGAAGAAGCACCTGGCTCCTGGCTTCGGATCGGCACAGTGCCAGCCGTGGCGGCCATTTGGGGAGTGAACCAACGGAAGGAAGACCTTTCTCTCTGTCTCTCTCACTGTCTAACTCTATCTGTCAATTAAAACAAACAAACAAACAAACAAACTTTAAATAATAGATATCTGGATAAATAATATCTACTACAACAGCCTTATGTTTGCTGTGTGCCTTAGTCTTTGTTCTTAATTTTGAAGTTAAATCTGAAGTTAGTTGGAAAGCATTTTGAAGGAGAAGGATCAAACTTATTGTACAGGCAACCGACTAAGCATCAGGTGGAATCCATGATCCTGGTGTCTGTGTGTAAGGTAAGTGAGGTGAGGAGGGGAAAGGAATAATACTCAGCTTTCCAGCTATCATCGGGATTCGTCTATTTTTCCATTACTATCATGAAGCACCTGAAGTTGCATACTTTATAAAGAAAAGAGGTTTATTTTGGCTCACAGTTCTGGCCCAAGATTGAGGGATCACATCTGATATGGGCCTTTTTGTTGGCAGAGTCCTGAGGAGATAGAACAACATATTGACAGGGAGCACCAAGTGTGTGTCTGTGTCCTCTGGTCTCTGTTTGTTTTGTTTTGTTTTGTTTTGTTTTGACAGGCAGAGTGGACAGTGAGAGAGACAGAGAGAAAGGTCTTCCTTTGCCGTTGGTTCACCCTCCAATGGCCGCCGCAGCTGGCGCGCTGCGCTGATCCGATGGCAGGAGCCAGGTGCTTCTCCTGGTCTCCCACGGGGTGCAGGGCCCAAGCACTTGGGTCATCCTCCACTGCCTTCCCGGGCCACAGCAGAGAGCTGGCCTGGAAGAGGGGCAACTGGGACAGAATCGGCACCCTGACCGGGACTAGAACCCGGTGTGCCGGCGCCGCTAGGCGGAGGATTAGTGAGCCGCGGCGCCGGCCTGGTCTCTGTTCTTATCTTATAAATCCATTAGGATTTGGTCACGGGGGCATGTCCTGATGACCTTAGCCAATCCTCACCCCCTCCCAAATGCCCCACCTGTAAGTACCATATTTAGATTCAGTTCCCACACTCTTAATACCTTAAACCATAACATAGGAACCCCTGAGGGACACTCAAACCACACCAGCATTGCTGCTCAATCAACTCTCCCAAATCTTCGTCTCTGAAAATAGTAAGCACCACTTATTTTGCTCTGATTCTGTAACTGGGGGAGAGTGTGTGAGAGATGCTTTATTCATGCTGTAGAATGTCTGGAAACTCAGCTTGTAAGACCTGAAGCTGAGGGTGACTTTGCAGCTGAGACTGGAATTATCTGACTTTCTCACTCATCTGTCCGGTGGTTGATGCTGGCTGTCAGATGGGACCTCATGGGAGACGGTTATGTTGCTTCTCCATGTGGTTGCTTGGACTTCCCCTCATCTTTGTGGCTAGCTTCTAAAAATGAGCAGCCCAAGAGACCAAAATGGAATGATACAGTCACGAGAAAACTCCTAGGCTCAAGGAGCGAAGATGCAGAGGAGTTTCCGAAAGTTTGGGGGCCAGTGCTGTGGCACAGAGGGTAAAGCCATCACCTGCAGTGCTGACATCCCACATGGGCACCGGTTCGAGTCCTGGCTGCTCCCCTTCTGATCCAGCTCTCTGCTACGACCTGGGAAAGCAGTAGAAGACGGCCCAAATCCTTGGGCCCCCGCACCCACATGGTAGACCCAGAAGAAGCTCCTGGCTCCTGGCTTTATATAGGTGCCATTGTGGCTGTCTGGGGAGTGAACCAGTGGATGGAAGACCTCTCTCTCTCTCTGCCTATGCCTTTCAAATAAATAAATAACTCTTTAAAAGAAAAGAAAGCGGCCGGCGCCGCGCCTCACTAGGCTAATCCTCCACCTGCGGCGCCGGCACACCGGGTTCTAGTCCCGGTCGGGGCGCCGGATTCTGTCCCGGTTGCCCCTCTTCCAGGCCAGCTCTCTGCTGTGGCCAGGGAGTGCAGTGGAGGATGGCCCAGGTCCTTGGGCTCTGCACCCCATGGGAGACCAGGAGAAGCACCTGGCTCCTGCCTTCGGATCAGTGCAGTGCGCTGGCCACAGCATGCCAGCCATGGCAGCCATTGGAGGGTGAACCAACGGCAAAGGAAGACCTTTCTCTCTGTCTCTCTCTCTCTCTCACTGTCCACTCTGGCTGTCAAAAAAAAAAAAAAAAAAAAGCAAGCAAGATTGAAGACATGTTCTAAAATCACCAACCTTCCAAGCCTTTGTCTAGGCCTCTACCAATGACGCAGTACACAGTGAGCTCCAAACTGCGCTAGACACTGTTGTCTGGCTTCCTGGGTGTCCTCGCCGGCCTGCGCACAGCAGCATGCTGCTGAACCTCCTCGGCTGAGTTTAGAAGTTGTTTCAGCGTCTTCTCCAGAACTCAGTGAAGGCAACGAAGATGAATGGTTCAGGGCATGGGCTCTGACGTTCTATGACCTGGGCTAAAAATCTCAGCTTTGCCACTTTCTAATTGTGTACCCTTCACTAAGGAACTAGCCTGTCGGCACTTGAAGTTCTTTGTGTGAAAAATGAGATAATAATGTTACTTTCCTTATAGGGTTATGATAAAGCCTAATTTTAGTTAATGCATGTAAAATATTTAGAAGAGCACCTAGCACACAGAGATGAGTTAGCAGCTGTTGGTTATTATTATCGAGGCTTCTGAATTTGGAATCTAGGGAGGAACTTTCACAAACTCCTTGAAAGTACGTGCAGAATTTTATAGGTATGCATCCGCATTTGCCAGAGTGTTCGTGTTTTATCCATAATGAAGTCCCATTTTTGCAAGACTCTAAGGACCACTGTCTTTTGATTAGTAGCTTAGAAATATTTACAAATTCACATAATTTTAAATGTTTTTATATTGTATGTAAAATTATAAGTATATTATTACCTTTTAATGCATTAAAAATAAAGACTGGAAGGGAATACACCAAAAATGTTAACAATAGTTATCTTTAGATATTATGCTCATTGATTATTTTAAACTTTCTACTTGAAATTTTTTTAATTTAAATTTTTGCAAATTTTCTGTAATCTTCAATCTTACTTTTATATGCAGAATTTTATAATATTTGAAGACTAGAAAAAGAAATCTGACCAATATTGACAATTTTTTAAAAAGATTTATTTATTTATTATTTGAAAGTCAGAATTACAGAGAGGAGAGATAGAAAAAAATAGAAATCTTCCACCTGCTGGTTTACTCCCCAAATGGCCATAATGGCCAGGACTGGGCCAGGCTGAAGCCAGGAGCTAGGAGGTTCTTCCAAGTCTCCCATGTGGGTACAGTAGTCCAAGCACTTGGGCCACCTTCCGCTGTTTTTCCAGGCATATTAGCAGAGAGCGGGATCGGTAGTGGAGCAGCCAGGACTTGAACTGGCACCCATATGGGATGCCAGCACTGCAAGCAGCTTAATGCTTTGTGCCACAGTGCTGGCCTGACACATTTTATTTAAAAAGCTTATGTCTTAGAGCCGATGTCATGGTGTAGTGGATAAAGCTGCCATTTGGGGCACCAGCATCCCATACGGGCACAAGTTTCAACTCTGGCTGCTCCACTTCCAACGTAGCTCCCTGCTAATGGCCTGGGAAAGCATTGGAAGATGGCCTAAGTGTTTGGGCCCCTGCAGCCACTTGGGAGACCTGGAAGAAGCTCCTGGCTCCTGGCTTCTGATCAGCCCAGCTCTGGTCATTGTGGCCATTTGGGGAGTGAACCAACAGATGGAAGATCTTGCTCTCTGTCTCTCTCTCTTCTCTGTAACTCTACCCTTAAAAATAAATCTTTTTCTAAAAGCTTATCTTGGGGTTGGCTTTGTGGCAAAGTGGGTAAAGCCACCGCCTGCAGTACCGGCATCCCATATGGGCGCCAGTTCAAGTCCCAGCTGCTCCCCTTCCTATCCAGCTCTCTGCTAATGGTCTAGGAAAGCAGTAAAAGATGGTCCAAGTCTTTGGGCCCTGCACCCATGTGAGAGACCCAGAAGAAGCTCCTGGCTCCTGGATTCAGAACGGCACAGCTCCAGCTGTTGCAGCCATGTGGGGATTGAACCAGCAGATGGAAGACCTCTCTCTCTGTCTCTCCCTCTCACTGTGTAATTCCAACTTCAAATAAATAAATAAATCTTTAAAAAATAAAGCTTATCTCAAAGAAAATGAGTCAAATATCATCATATTTCTCCATATTACTCGCACCATGTGTTAGAATACAGTGAAGTAATATCCATAAAGTTTGAAGGATAATGATTATAACCCCCAAATCCTATACCTATAACAGGGCAACAGGGAGTATTCTCAGACACTCTTCATTCATTTAAGAACCTAGAAATTATGCACATACAATTCATGTATACTTTGTAGAAACCAGCCCTCAGGGATTTGGGCTGCTCGTTTCAGCTGTGGGATGGTGACTCAAGTCAAGTAATAAACAAGAGTGAACCTCAATGTCTATACAGGACTCAACTTGATAGGAAATCAAGGGAATTCAGAAACAATCTTCCAGCATTGCATAGTTTGGGCCTTTGTTTTTTGAAACCCTATAATTTTTCACAATTTTGCCTTGAACTTCCTGTTATTGGATATATCCCTCTCTTTTGAAAGTCTCTCATCATGTCAACCCGACAGTTAGATTTGTTCCAGAAGTGCAATGGAAAGAAAATTAGAGGAGCCAGCATTGTGGCACAGTGGATTAAGCTGCTACTTGCGACACTGGCATCCCATATGGGTGTCAGTTCAAATCCTGGCTGCTCCACTTATGAACCAGCCCTCTGCTAATACATCTGGGAAAACAGCAGAGGATGGCCCACATGCTTGGAACCCTGCACCCACATGGGAGATCTTGAAAAACTCCTGGCTCTGGCTTCAGCCCATTGTGGCCATATGGGGAGCAAAGCAGCAGATGGAAGATCTCTCCCTGCCCCTCTGAAACTCTGCCTTCCAAACAAATAACTAAGTCTTTAAAAGACAAAGAAAGAAAGGACACCAGCCTCCTCCAGTTGCCTGGATTCTAATCCAGCTCTGCTAGTTAGGAGAGTGAACCTCAGGCGAACAATCAAAATTTTTTCTGAGTTTTAATGCCCTTATCCTTCATTTCTCCAGTTAAGGTCCAATTAAAAGCACTGAACATTGTAAGATGTCATATAAAGATATAATACTATTTTTCTCTCTTTAAAAAATTTTTATTTATTTGAAAGGCAGGGAGACACAGAGAAAGAACTCTCATCTACTGGTTCAGCCCCAAATGCCTGCAACAAGTGCATCTGAGACCAACCAGCACCGGAGCTAGGACCTGGGAACTCCCTCTATGGCTCCTGTGTGGAGGCAGTGACTGGAGTACATGAGCCATAAGCTGCTACCTCCAGGATGTGCGCTAGCAGGAAGCTGGAATCAGGAGCAGAGCCCAGCCACTCCAGTGTGAGTGCGGGTGTCTTAACAACTAGACCATATGCTTACCCGACTAGTAGCATTATTTTGCTTTGGACAGCACCTAAAGACTGATACTGATATCAGTTTCACTATCATCACGTAATGAACAAGTCCTGGATATTTTCCCAGCATTAAGCCAGCTTTTCCGAGAAAATCGGTTATCTTTGGCACTTCTATCTCTATCCTTCTTTCCTATTTTTTTTCCCTAGGAACCCAGAATTCTTTGTAAACTTTATTTATTTGAGATCTTGACAGGGAGAGATGGAGAGAGTGCCCTTCTGCTGGCTCACGCCCCAAATACCTGCAACAGCTGTGGCTGAGCCAGGCTGAGTTAGGAGCTAGGAACTCAGTCTGGATCTTCCACATGGGTGTCAGGGACCCAACCACCTGAGCCGTCACCTGCTGCCTCGCAGGGCATGACTTAGCAGAAAGCTGGAATCAACAGTAGGGCCGGACTCAAACCTGGGCATTTCAACATGGGATGCAGTGTCCCAACTAGTGTGTTAACTGCTAGGTCAAATGCCTACCCTTGGGAGTCCCGAGTTCTGATGCCATCCCACAACCTTCATTCAATCAGTAAAATAAGCCAATAGTCAGGCATTATAAGTTATGTTAAGAAGTTAGTGTTGGGGCTGGCGCTATGGCTTGGCAGGTAAAGCCACCACCTTCAGTGCTGGCATCCCATATGGGCACTGATTTGAGTCCCAGCTGGTCCACTTCCAATCCAGCTCTCTGGTATGGCCTGGGAAAGCACTGGAAGATGGCCCACGTGCTTGGGCCCTTGTACCCACCTGGGAGACCCAGAGGAAGCTCCTGGCTCCTGGCTTTGCCCTGGCCCAGCCTTGGTCATTGTGACCTTTTGGGGAGTGAACCAGCAGATGGAAGACCACTCTATCTGTGTCTCCACCTCTCTGTCTTTCAAATAAATAAAATAAAGCTGCTAAAGTGGAGCGAGTGGAGAAGAGGGTGAATGAAGAGCGGTGAAGACAACCTGAAAGCTGTAAGTTAGGCTGTTACTGTCTTGTGGATGCTGACAGCAGACAGACACCATAATCCTAGGTCAGTGACAGAGAACTTTATTCCTCACAACACTGCCAATAGCACAAGTATCAGCACATTTGTATTAGTTCCTCTTGTTCCCAAGTTCCGACTGGGCAATACAATGGACCCAAATGACACCTGTACCTGCATGAGGTTCCATTAAAGGAAAAAGCCTTGGGCCAAGGGTGTGGCCCTTGAGTAAGCAGCAAACATTGCAGCGAGCAGCAGATAAGCCAATCTCCCTCCCTGTGGGGAGCCAGTAGTTCAGGTAATCATTGCAGTGGCCTTGACCTACTCAGTTAACTGGGTGACTGGCTATAGCAACTGCTCAGTCTCAGGAGACTAAGTCTTACAGTTCGGTTCACTCAGCAAGAAAGTGCAGGGATACTTAGGGCTCCTGGTTCCGTGTCATTTCCAACTGAGTGAAGCAGAGTTGTCGGTGAAGGATGGCATAGGTGCCACCAGTCTGACACGTGCCCACCAGACAGCAAATCCTAGTTAAGGGAAACATTTAGTAGGCAGATGGAATATCCAGCATTCCAACTATTCAGTGTCCCGGCTTGAAGGATCAAGTGTGGGAGAAGTGTGAAAAGTGAACAGAGCTTCATGCACATGTTGTTCGCCTTAATAAAATTTTATTATATGGCAGAGGTATGGGGCAAGGTCAGGGCTTTGCATCAGTCAAGATGAAAACCAGGGGCTGACACTGGCTCGGTGGTTAAGTTGCCAGTTAAGATGCCCATGTCCCATACTGGAGTGCCTGGGTTCAATGCCCCAAGTCCAGCTTCCTGCTAATGCAGACCCAGGGAGCCAGGGATGATGGCTCAAATGGTTGAGTTCCTGTACCCACATTGATTGAGTTCATGGCTCCCAACTTCAGCCTGGCCCGTCCAGGTCACTGTGGACATCTGGGGAGTGAATCAGTGGATGGGAGCTCTTCTGTCTATCAGTCTCTCTCTCCCTCTCTCTCTCTCTTTCTTTCTCTCTGCCTCTCAAATTTGTATGGCTACAAAGGGAAAACTGAGCTATCCTTGACCTAGGCCTTGTTCCCTAAAGCCTGTCAACATGTGAGCCCAGGCCTGGAGTTAGAAGGCTAAGTTTTCCATCTAGTTTTGCTGCTAACATGCTCTGCAATTTCAAGGCAGTCATTCAACCTTACCAAGCAGGGCTATCCCTAGGTTAGGACCAATCTGGCTGCAAACGGCCTTTGTGAGACTTGTCAGCCTCTTTAGAAATTCTTCTTGTTTCACATCGACATGAGTTTACCTAATAACAAAGGTAGAGGAATCATTGTGTGTGCAGTAGCTTTAGAGTAAGAGAAAAAAAATTTGTAATTTTTAAAAAAAATTTCATTTTATTCTGAAAGGGAGTGAGAGCAAGAGAGAGAGAGAGAGAGAGAGAGAGAGAGAGAGATCTTCTATTCATTGGTCATTCTTCAAATGTCAGCAAAATAAGAGCTGGGTGAGACTGAAGCCAGAAGCCCGGAATTCCATCTGGCTTCCTGTGTAGGTGACAAGGACCCAAGAACTTGAGTCATCATCTGCTACCTCCCAGGGTGCACCTTGGCCAGTAGCTAGAGTTGAAGCCCAGGGTCTGGAACTTGAATCAGGTACTCTAGTAAGGGCTGCAGGCACTCCACGAGGGGTCCTAACCACTGTGCCAAACGCCTACTTCAAGAAAAAAAATTTGCAAAATGGGCTCTCACTTTTGAGTTACCTTTTCCTCTTCAGAAAGAGTGAATTTTTAGAAAGCGCTCACTTTGGCAGCAGATATGCTGGAACTGGAATAATCCCAGATTAGCATAGCCACATGACAATTTGTGAAATGTTCCAGATTTTGCTTTTCTTTCTTGCTCTCTCTCTTTCTTTCTTTATTTCTTTTTCTCCTTCCCTCCTTTTTCTTTTTTCCTTCCTCCCTCCCTCTCTCCCTCCCTCCCTCCCTCCTTCTTTCCTTCCTTCTTTCCTTCCTTCCTTCCTTCCTTCCTTCCTTCCTTGAGAGGGAGAAAGAGAAGCAGAATGAGAGAGAGAGAGAGAGAGAGAACTCCTGTCTACTGCTTCACTCCCCAAATGTCTGCAGCAGCTGGGTTGGGT
This sequence comes from Oryctolagus cuniculus, assembly GCF_964237555.1. Taxonomy (NCBI): domain Eukaryota; kingdom Metazoa; phylum Chordata; class Mammalia; order Lagomorpha; family Leporidae; genus Oryctolagus; species Oryctolagus cuniculus. Next base: position 37,653,073 of record NC_091434.1, read on the forward strand.
CCAGCTAAAGCTGGGAGCCAGGAACTCAATCCAGGGCTCCCACGTGGGTGGCAAGAATCCGAATACTTGAGCCATCACTGCTGCTTCCCAGGGGCTGCATTAGCAGGAAACTGGAGTCAGGAGCTGGAGCTGGGAATGGAACTTAGGTCCCAAGGTAAGGTACGTGGACATCTAAACCAGCATCTTAACTTCCAGGCTACACGTCCATCTCTGCTTCCCTTTTCTAATGCGAAGTATAAGTGAAGTGACGCAACCAGTTGAGAGTTCTCTCAGCATTAAATCTCATCTCCAATTCTTCGACTAAAAAGCAAAACACAACAGAAGAACCCCATAATTTTCCGCATTGCTCTATCACTCCATTCCTAGCCCAAGGCATGCTCTCAGGCATTATTTCCATTGGAGACAGACCTATCTCTGATGATGAGGTTAATGCATCTCTAAAACAGAGGTAATACTTGCTCTGTCTACTTTACATGGTTAGAGTAAGAATTAATAAATAGAATTAAAAAATGAAAGCTCTAAGTGCCCTAGACCCCATCGAGTCCTACTCTGTATTGTACAGGCAATGAAACTAATGCTGGAAGAGATTAGGCCTGCCAGACGCTTGGGACATGGAAGTGGCTGAGAAGGTCTAGAACCCAGACCTGGTAGCTTGGGACTTTTCCCTCCTACCCTTCACTGCCTCATGTTCTATTGCAAAGTGCTTCAAAAATATATGGCATCTTAGTACAGGCTCTTTTTATTGCAAGCAAGAGAAATCTTCTAGGGTGACAATTTATGACAAAGATACAGGGACAGGAAGCAGTCAGGCCTCAGGAGATACTGGAACCAGGAATTGAAAGAGTGTCAGGAATCACGACAGCTACCTAGTCCATCAAGCTGTCTCCATATCTCTCTGGATCCATGTGATCTCTCACCTGATTTATTTTCCTCCACTGCTGTAGCTTCCTCTGCCTTTCTGTGTTATTGATGGGGAACGGTAACCAGATACATATTAAGTTACCTGACATTCTGGTTCAAGCATCCAGCAGAAATGAATTAGATTGGAGATCCAAGATGGCTGAATAGGAAAAAGACGAACTGATTCTGACCACAGAAAGATACCAGAAGAACAGGGGAGGAACTGCGTTACCCAGACAGTTGGAGAGAAGTTTTCAGTGGAAAGCCTACAGAAAGAAGAGCGTCTCCGTGGAGCAGTGAGGACTGTACAATCACGCAGCAGATAGCAGGACACCATTGGCAACTCCCATTGCCAGTGGAAAAGGTCTCCTTTGATTTTTGGTCTGGCCTGAAGAGCAGGCAGGGGGCAGGGGGCCCACCTACCCGCGTGAATGGAGGGCACATTACCTCCCCTGCCCCCAACAAGGAGCCCAGCAAACAGTGGGAAGGGAGTTCCATCCTCCCAGAATAAGGTGAGGGAAGGCTGGGGCAGCTGCGTGCACTGGTGGATTTTGTCTGTGGGAGAAATCCGCGGTCCCCACTGAATTTGAGTCTGGCCTGTGGAGATGGGGGAGTGGGCACCCACTTGGTTCTGTGGAGGGAGCACCAGTTGCTCCCCTTCCCCACCTGGCCGGTCTCTGTCAGGTGGGTGGCGGGCTCCGGGAACAGGGGGGCTCTTTCCATGGCAGAGGGGTTTGCAGGCAGGGAGTAGCTCTCCTGCATCCTGAGGCCGTGGCTGCCTTGCATCCTGAGACTGCATGATAGACCAGGAAACTGAGACGTGCACGGAGATGTGGCTGGGTCTTTGGGCAATCACTCGGTCTGATTCCGGAAGCTTGGAGCTACCTGAGTGCTGGGGAGGGTCAGTGCAGAGGGCTCTGTGCCCACACGATGGACCACATAGATCCTTTGTGAGGTTCACATGCCTGAGTGGGTGGGATGTGCAGGCACTGTGGGCTCACCCTGGGCAGTCGGTTCACCTCGGCACAGGGGCTGCGGTGGTGACCGTGCCAGCCAGCATGATCATACTCTTCTCCCTGACGATAGGGGAGATCTACTATGACCAACTTGGGTGTCACCCTGGACTTTTGCCCCACCCTCGAACTCTGGCCAGAGCTCACTGGCCCCACCTGGCACACACCTCTGGCTGTCTGCTGAAGGAGCAGGCATTCCACATGTCATGGAAGCACATTTCAAAAAACAAAGACTTCAGAGGAGACATCAACAAATATTTACCTAGATGTGTAAAAACCAACAGAATACATGAAACACAATATGATGCTCCAAAAGGAACACAACAATATTTCAATATTAGATTATGAAGATGAGCAGATTGATGAAATGCCTGAAACTGAAAAAGAATGATTGGCCGGCGCCGCGGCTCACTAGGCTAATCCTCCGCCTTGCGGCGCCGGCACACCGGGTTCTAGTCCCGGTCGGGGCGCCGGATTCTGTCCCGGTTGCCCCTCTTCCAGGCCAGCCCTCTGCTGTGGCCAGGGAGTGCAGTGGAGGATGGCCCAGGTGCTTGGGCCCTGCACCCCATGGGAGACCAGGAAAAGCACCTGGCTCCTGGCTCCTGCCATCGGATCAGCGTGGTACGCCGGCCGCAGCGCGCCGGCCGCGGCGGCCATT